>NW_026652317.1:1577447-1603663 GCF_009828535.3 Hylobates moloch
CAGTAAGTCCTGAGGTTGCAAACAGCATGAGGACCATGGGCCTGGCCCACAAAACCACTTTTTCCTCCTGGGCCTCCAGACCTGTGATGGGAGGGACTGCCATGAAGGTCTCTGACATGGTCTGGAGATGCTTTCCTCATAGTCTTGGGTATTAACATTAGGCTCCTTGCTATTTATGGAAATTTCTGAAGCTGGCTTGAATTTCTTCTCAAAAAATGGGTGTTTCTTTTCTCCTGAATCATTACGCTACACATTTTCTGAATTTTTATGCTCTGTTTCCCTTTTAAAATGGAATTCCTTTAACAGCACCCAAGTCACATTTTGGATGCTTTGCTGCTTAGAAATTTCTTCTGGTAGATACCTTAAATCTTCTCTCTCAAGTTCAGAGTTCCACAAATCTCTAGGGCAGGGGCAAAATGCCACCAGTTCTTTGCTTAAACATAACAAGAGTCACCTTTGTTCCAGTTCCCAACAAGTTCCTCATCTCCATCTGCGACCACCTCAGCCGAGACCTGATTGTTCATATCACTATCAGCATTTTTGTCAAAGCCATTCAACAAAACTCTAGGAGGTTCCAAGCTTTCCCACATTTTGCTGTCTTCTTCTGAGCCCTCCAAACTGTTCCAACCTCAGACCTGTTACCCAGTTCCAAAGTCATTTCCACATTTTTGGGTATCTTTTCACCAATGTACCACTCTACTGGTACCAATTTACTGTATTAGTCCATTTTCACACTGCTGATAAAGACATACCTGAGACTGGGAAGAAAAGGAGGTTTAATTGGACTTACAGTTCCACATGGCTGAAGAGGCCTCAGAATCATGGTGGGAGGCAAAAGGCACTTCTTACATGGTGGCAGCAAAAGAAAATGAAGAAGCAACAGCAGAAACCCCTGAAAAACCTATCAGATCTTGTGAGACTTACTCACTATCACAAGAATAGCACAGGAAAGACCAGTCTCTGTGATTCAATTGCCTCCCCCTAGGTCCATCCCACAAGGTGTGGGAATTCTGGGAGATACAATTCCAGCTGAGATTTGGGTGGGGACACAGCCAAAGCATATCATGGTTTGTTTGGGACCTTATAAGAAAACAAACATTTCGATGGGAAGAAATGAGCCCAAATCCAGAGGAGTACTATATACTCTAATGATGCTAGTAATTTAGGCATATTAATACGCCACAACTTGGAGATATTGTACAATTGAATTTCAATGTAAATCCTTTTTGATGAATGAATTAGTACTTCCAAATATGGCTAAAAGTATAGTGTTTCAAGTATATATTGCAGTGCAACAAACTAGCCCCAAACCTAGTTGCTTAAATTTGTTGCTTTTTCACAATGTTGTAGCATAGGAATTTGGATAGGGTTCTGTTGGGTGATTTTCCTGCTCCAAGTTGTGCCAGTTGAGGTTATTCACTCATTCAGTTTCATTAAGCTGACACCTGATGTAGGCCAGAAGGTCTAATAAGTCTTCAGTGTACATGTCTGGTTTCTCAATGGTCTTTTCTATGACCTTTTTCTGTCCATATTTTAATTCTCTCATCATTCAGGGTTTCTCAACTTCTGAACTATTGACTTTTAGGCTAGATTAATACTTTACAGGATAGGACAACAGAGGGCTATCTTGTGCATTGTAGGATGTTTAGCAGCATCCTTGGCTTGTACCCACTAGATATGTGGTCGTTTCATCCCCAAGTTGTGACAATCAAAAATATCTTCAGATATTGCCAGATGTTCCCTGAGGGAAATTTACCACCAACTGGGAACCACTGGTATAACCCTAAACTTTGAAAGCATGGCACCTGGCTCTCCAGAGAGGGAAAGAGGAAGCTCCTAATCATCTCAAGACTGGGGCACAGAAATCCCAGGTTGTTACTTTTGCCACATTCTTGCAGTCAAAGGAAGTCATATGTCATCCCAGACTGAAGAGAAGGAAAAAATGACTCTACCTCCTAAGGGAGGAGAAGCAAAGAATTTGGTGCTGACCTTAATCCATCACATATAGCTTCTTTTTTGCTCCTGTGTGAAGTCTTCTTTCCTGTTCTACAATCTCTTTTCTGTGTCCCGTTCTATTTTTATGCTTTCCAAGACTGTTCTATGTAACACAGGAAGTCCATATTGGTAAAGAGTCAGTCAATGCTCTAAGTCGGGCAGACCTAGGCTGAAATCCCAGCTCTGACATGACTGGTTGTGTGACTTTTTCAAATTTTAAAACAACTATGCATCCATTTCTTCATATTTTACCTGCATCTTCAGATTCATACCCGTTAGGGCTGTTGTGACTATTAAATGAAATAATAAATACAAAGCTCTGAACATAGTTCCTGGTGCTTAGTAAATGTTCAATCAATGTTTATTATTATTCATAGAATAATTGAGATTTTGTCCTCAGTTTTTACCTCTGAATTTACACAAAGTTAATTTTAAGAATGGTCCTAATGATTTCTAAGGCATTAAATGCTACTGCCAGTTATGTGTTAATCTGGAAAGACTTCTCTCTCTGTATGTACAATTTGCCATCTCTGTTTTCCAAATGGAATGCATACGGTGTCCCAAACTGGTGTTATTTGTACTGCTGTGGTACAGAGTAATTTTGGTAGGAAAAATTACTTTCCAATTTGAATCTAAACTGAAATCAAACATTTTCCATTGAGTATAAGTATGATAGTCATATTATTTACCCATAACATCGGTAAGCATCTTGTTTTGACTAACAGTTTGAGATTTGACAATTTAACTACTTTGCTTCCATTGTTCTATTAAAAGCATTGTAGGCAGGGCACGGTGGCTCACGCCTGTAATCCCAACACTTTGGGAGGCTGAGGTGGGTGGATCATCTGAGGCCAAGAGTTTGAGACCAGCCTGGCCAACATAGTGAAAACTCCATCTCTACTAAAAATACAACAATTAGCCAGGCATGGTGGCAGACACCTGTAATCCCAGCTACTTTGGAGGCTGAGGTGGGAGGTGGAGTTTGCAGTGAGCCAAGATCGCGCCACTGCACTCCAGCATATGTGACAAGAGTGAAACTCCATCTCAAAACAAAAACAAAAGCATTGTATAAAAATTTTTATGGGGGAGATTTATTCTTAAATAAAATTTAAACAAAATTAACATTTAAAGATTAATATAAAAATTAAATCAACTAAAATACAGAAATACTATTATTTTAATATGTATATATATGTATTTCTCAGTGTTTTTTCAATCATATCAGGACTATTTAGAAATAAATGCATGGAGAAAGAATTGTATTAACTCTAAGATAAATATAATTTTATAAGGCATTAAAATTATGCAAACAAATTTAATGTCAATGATTTATAAGAGGCAGTCCTTAACACATGTGCAAGGGAGTCATTAGTGTTCATTTGAACTTGAACAATAAAATTCAAGTAAAATACCAAATAAGTATCCAGGTGAAATCAGGTTTCTGTTCTGTTGGAAACTCCCACCTACACACTTGGCTTTCAGTCTCTCCTCAGATATGTGGACTAGGAACCTTATCTAAAACAAAGCAGAGAGGAGAGACAGAATTCAGTGTAGGGACTATGACAAGGTTGAAGAGCTGGCCAGAGTCCTGGAAATGTGATTTTCACATGAATGATAAGAACAAAGACACAATTATAGCAAGTCCCTCAAAGACATCTTAGATGCGGCAAAATCTGGGATTAAAATGAATGGATTTGTTTAGCTGCATCAAGCATAAGATATCTTCCCACACTGATAAAATTGGAAGATTAAAAATAAGAAAGTTGCCAACCTGTTCCTGGATAGATAAGAGAATATAATGACTAAAAGGCAACAAAGTCATTTTCATGTAGCGTGTGCTAAATAAATTTAACACGAAGACAGCAGAAGTTAGAAGGTACCATGTGGGTCAGTCTAAATTGGGAAGAATCAAGGTGAGTAAAAACAGCAACAACAAAATGAAAAGGCAGCCAACAGATTTGGAGGAAATATTTGCAAACCATATGTCTGATAGGGGGTTAATACCCATAATGCATAAGGAACTTGTACAACTCAGTAAAAAATAAATAATCTGACTAAAAATGGGCAAAGGACCTGAATACACATTTTCCCAAAGAAGGCAGATAAATGGCCAACAGTTATATGAAGAGGTGCTCAACATCACTAATTATCAGGAAAATGCAAATTAAAACTGCAATCAGATATCACCTCGCACCTGTTAGGATGGCTATTTTCAAAAAACAAGAGATCACAAGTATTGCTAATGGGGTGGAATAAAGGGAACCTCTGTACCCTGTTGGTGAGAATATAAATTGGTAGAGCCACTATGGAAACAGTGTGGAGGTTTCTCAAAAAAAAACTTAAAATAGAAGTACCATATTACCCAGAGATCTGTCTGCTGAGTATATACTCAACGGAAATAAAATCAAAATCTTGTAGAGGTATCTGTTCTCCCATGTTCATTGCTGCATATTCACAATAACTAAGATATAAAAACAACTTAAGTGATCATCAGTAGTTGAAAAGATAAGGAAATTGTGGGGTATGTGTGTGGGTGTGTTCCTGATAGAATATTACTCAACCTTAAAAAGGAGGTGAATTGTGTCATTTGTGACAACATGGATGAACCTAGAGGACATTATGCCAAGTGAAATGAGCCAGACATAGAAAAATACTGCATGATCTCATTTATGCATGAAGTCTGAAAAAGTAAAATATATAGAACAGAGTAGAAAGGTAGTTACAAAAGAAGATGAGGAAATGGATATAGCCAGGTCAAGTGGTACAAACTAGCAGTTATGTAGAATGAATATGTCTAGTGATCTAAGGTATAGCATGAAGACTATAGTTAATAACATTTTATTGTAAATTGAAAATTTGCCAAGAGGGTAGATTTTAGGTGCCCTTATCCCCCCCAACACACACATACACACTCATAATAGTTAACTTTGTGAGTTGATGAATATGTTAATCTGCTTGCCTGAATTTCACTATGTATATGTATATCAAAATATCATACCTTATACCTTAAATGCATATAATAAAGTTTTAAAAGAGCATCTTGGCTTATGTTTGTCTCACAGAATTCTTTAAAATGTAGGCTGCTTTCTTTATAGCCATTATAACAAATATATCATTCCAACTGGGCAGTTAGATATTTTTTGAGGGATTAGGGTGGACATATTTTTTGTAGTTCAGTGAACACTGAGCTAGAATTTAATAAACTTCCAGAATCGGATGTCATTCTACTATTTAATGATAATGAAGATAGCTAACATTTATTGAGTGCTTATGTTGTACTGCATATCAAATCAGACATTTTACATACACTAAGGTAATCAGCCTCATAATATAAACTTTTTGTAGGAGATATGCCTTAAGGTAATATTAACATTTACTTAAATGAGAGCTGAGATTAACCTCAGGTGTGCCTGACTCTTGAACCAAACTTCTCTGCAATGACACCATAATGCCAACTTGACTTAATTCGTTCATTTTTTTTTCACTTATGCACGCATTCATTTTTTCAAGCCATTTTTAATAACAGCATTTCACAAGCTAGTTATTGTGGATACAACAACAGAGACCCAATGTATGTTCACACTTAGCTCTCAGGATACACCCTTTGCTTTATGTTGGAATAATAGCTTTTCAGTCTCTCAGACTTCTCTTGCATAATGATGCTTACTCCTAGGGCAGAAAAGAAATTCCTCCCAAGATAGTTATGGTTTATGAGAAGTAAAAAGACAAGGCCGAGTTTAAAAGAATAATAACAGTAATTATTATTACTGCTAATATTTGATCTGTGTGTACTATGATTCAGGCTCTTTCCTGAGTGTTTCATATACATTGTTTGATTTAAGTAAGCTGAAGTTCAAATACCGGGTTGAATAAATCTTTGAAAATCAGATGAAATCAAAATCAAGGTCAATAAGCCAGATCTGAAATGCCAGGGGATGATGGAATCAAGAGAAAGAAAATGAAGCAATGGTAGGGGGATTATCTCGGAAACCATCTCATACATATGAGGTAAAAGGAGCATCCTACATGAATAGGTCATGCTTGCTTAGAGGGTGAGATGCAGATATAAACACAGTGCATGCTGTGCCCATCACACAAATGTCCTTCCCCTTGTCTTTTCTATACACAAAACTTTCAGGTTTCCCTATCCTGTTTAAACAAACTTCTTCTTTCCCTTACCAATTCTCATCAATGTGACTTGAGACCCCACCTCTCAACTGAAACTATGGTCTTTAATATCACTGAGAACACATTCTTTGAAAAACCCAATGTCCTTTCCTAATCTTCACTATCCTCAATAGTTTTAAAGCAGTGGATGCTGTTGATTAGCCATTGCTTCTTTAAACCACTTCCTCTCTGAAAATTTTTGTTTCGTTATCTTCTTTGACTGTTTCTTTTTCCTGTTACTTAACTGTGAATTTCCATCCATGCCCCATGTTTTATGCTTTTATTTCTCTTCATTCACTCCCTCCGAAAGCTTACCCACTGCTGCTTTTTAAACTATTCCAACCAGGTAGACAAATTCCAATTCTCAATTTCAAAGTATAAATCTGATTATCTACATTTCAACACTGTCTGTGTCTGCCAAGATGGTGCATCTATTTCAGTCAGGACAGGACAAGTTCTACTTCACAAAAAATAAGCCTGAAAAATTAGTGATAATAAAAAAAAGTATTTCTACTCATGCTATACCCAATGTGCGGCAACTTGTTCTCTTCCAAACTGGCTCAGGGATCCAGACGTGACCTAAACATGGAAATGGCATATATTCTTTCCAACCACATTCTGTTGGCTGGAACCTAGCTGCATGATCCCAACTTAACTTTGAGGGAGACTCATAAATGTAGCCTTCATAGCCTTCACATGAACACTAGAGGGAACAAATAAAATAGAATTTGATAAACACGATTTTCTCTACATATTCCCACTCAAGCTGCTTATTAAGTCTCAAATCTACATCATTGTCTTCCTCCCCAAACTGTAATTAGCTAACTTTAACAATTTCCAATAATCATTCATTGTTTTTTCTTGAATATATCAAGCTTAAAAGAAATATTTTAAACAAATATTTACACATTATTATATAAATTTGACAGTTACAACCTACTCTTCTTTTAAAATATCACTTACACATTTTCAGTATAGCCATATGCCATGTAACATTTCAGTCAATGTCAGACCACATATACGACGGTGGTCCCATAAGATTATAATAAAGTATTTTAACTGTGCCTTTTCTATGTTTAGGTATCTTTAGATACACAACTTCTTACCATTGTGTTACAATTGCCTGTTGGGTTAAATGCAAAAAAAAATATGCTGTACAGTGTTTGTAGCTAAGGATCAATGGGCTATATCTCATAGCTTAGGTGTTTGGTGCGGCTCTACCATCTAGGTTTGTGTAAGTACACTCTACTATGTTCGCACAGTGCCAAAATCACCTAATATAGTTCTCAGAATGCACCCCATTGATAAGTGATGCATGACTACATTAATACCTTAGACTAGACATTTATAAACTACAGCCTGCATTACTTCAAACATCTCTCATTATATTATCTTCCTTCTCAGTTTTTCTCTCATTATTCTGAAATTATTTTTTTAAAACAGTGTTTCCTTTATGGCTCTTCCCTGCTTAAGTGACTTCCTATGTTTCTCAGCATCAAGTGCAAACACTCAAAAATCTCATGGCCTTGCATATTCTGGTACCAAAACCACCCAGAAGGTTTGATCCTCCATTGCTCTCTAACATGTTCCCCATTGCTTTCCAGTGTTCCCCAGGACATTCCTCTCATAATCTCCTCACCATCCCCCACTACCTTCCATACATATAGGTCAAGCTTTTTCTTATCTTAGTGATCAGGGATCTTTTCCTAGCCTAAAATACACAAACTCTTTTATTCATTTATCCAAATTCTATTTATTCTTTAAGACCCAACTTCAATTCCACTTATTCTGTGAAGCTTTGTCTATTTCAAATAATGCTAATCCTTTTGTTCACTGTTCTTAGTTCAGCACTTTATTGTTTTTTTTCCCCTTATTTCATGTTGGATTTTTCTCCTAAGCTAGCATGTAACAATTAAGGACTCAAAGGTTTCTCATGACTGCAGAACTTAACTCTGTGTGCTCCTTTTTGTCCTATTTTTCTCTTAATACAGCACCTAAGAGAGTAATAGGGATATAGTCAATTCTAAAGAAAATGAAAATGCTGCAAGGTTAAGAAAAATGCAGTGATAATACACCAAGAATAATTGTTTATTTTTGTAGCACATCTTTCCATAGATATTTTCATAAATTCTACCAGGTTATTTTCTTGGTCTATTGTGAGTAGCATATAAAATTTTTATAGAACTCCAAAAAAGCTTCAATATAGTGTAAGTACTTTTGACATAAACCTATATTGATACATTTAATTAATACAAAATACTACATACAACATTTATTGAATATGAAGTATATGGAATATATATGTATAGATATATGTGTGTGTATATGTATATATAGAGAGAAACAGTATATATGTGTATGTGTATATATATATGTACACATATAAATAAAGAAGAAGAAAAAGATATCTGGGCAACTTCCATCTCGAAACTTACGTGCAGAATTTGAAGTTTGTGCATTAACATTTTCCTGAAGATTTAGGTCTCCTCTGGACATACTCAGCTGTTCTTTTGGGTGTTTGTGCTTTGATCACGTTTGATTATGGGTTTTCAGGATTTGGTGACTCATATCATGAGTGCAGGTTGTTTACATGTCTTTTCTTCAACTTGCAGCCCCCTATTGATGAGTACTTGATTTCCTAAAAGGAGTGTCAAGGATCAAGCCTACTTTGCAGAGAGTTACCATATTTCTCTCTTCCTTTAAATCCTCTCTGGGGAATTACTTTCTGTGTCCATCAGTTTCTCCATGAGGTCCTCTTCCCTTTGGTGCCAGCTTCCTCTTTGGTACCAGCTTCCTCTTTGGTACATTCCTATAAAAATTATGTAATTTTCATTTCACTCTCAAATAGATACTTGACTATAAAAATTTAAATCACCCCTGCCTATGTGTATGCTCACCTAAAATTAGTTGACTCACAGCAAAATTTTTCAAGATATTTACAAACACCACCTTTCTTTGGTCTTTGAGTTTCTTCCACATCTGTTAGTTAATTCAGTGGGGTCTCTGGCTTCTCTATGGTTGGCATTATCCTGCATGTATCCCATGAAGCCACAGAATGATGTGGGGACATGTAAGAGAGCCCCTTTCCTGTAAGAATATTGCTATCCTGTGAGTGATTAAGTGGAAAAGGCATTTGAGGAAAACCCTGTTTTTACGGTCTGATTTAAATAACCACAAGTATCTAAAGAGGCAGGAAACGAAGAATCCAGTCCCAGCTCTGCCACTGACTCCCTGTGTGACCATAGGCAAGCCAATCAATCTCTCTACACCTCAGGTTTCTCATTTGCAAAGTGACAGAGTTGGACCAGATGATTTCTGAGGCCCATTTGCAACCTTCTATGCTGTAATTTTTTTTCATCATTGATATTCATTGTGATTTGCAAAGAGATGAGTATTTGAGCAAAGCTTTTGATTTAAAGTCTGTGCTCAGAAGTACTGCTTACCAGGTACAGTGAATACTAATGAGGGGATTTAGATGTTTCATAGGATGAGCTTCAATGGCCACCAAAACCTTCCTTCTCCTGAGCTTCACATCCAATCATATTCTTTTTCACACCAACTGTTCATTCCTCAGGGTGAATATGCATAACAATAAGAATGAAATACTTTTTTCTGAGAAATGTTAAACACACTATTGACCAGTCCACCAAGAATGTTTCCAACAATCTTCCTACCAGGCCCTGCCTAGAAAGAGAACAATTAGCTTACTTGTGACTTGTCTTGAAAATAAAATAAAAAATATGGCAAAAATGACCTGAGTATCTACTAGAATATAGGAAAATCCTGTTCCTGACCCCCGATAAAGTCCCGCTCAAGTCCTATCATTATGAAGCCTCATTTCTCTTTCTAAGTGTGTTTATCTATCTCTCAAGCTTCAGTGAACTTAAAAATCTCCTTGAAAGATTTGTTAAAACACAAACTTTTGGTTGTCAATCTCAGCCATTGTGATTCAATATGCTAGGAGTGCCACATAATTTTTGCATAAACGTTCAGGTGATTCTGCTGCTGATGTGAGTATATTTGGAGTAGTACTACTCCAAAGTATTACTGCATTATTTGTCTTAATTTTGCACACAAATGATACCCAGCAAATATTCGCTAACTTAATTAGATATGCATTAAACATAAATAAAATGTTTTCTATAATCAATGATTAATTTTTGAAGCTGATTCTCAAGTTTCTAATTTCTGAAGTGATGGAAATTATAAATAATAACCAACATCTCTTGTGGTTTTTATGAGGATGGAGTGAGATAATTTCTGTGCAAGCACTTTGTAAATTTAGCAGTTTTATTAAAATGTGAGATGTGGTAGTAATTTTAGCACTAATGGCAATAGAACCCACTGAGATTTGAAAGTACTGTAAATTTGACTGTTGAATTTGGAAGTGAATTCCAAATCCTGCACCAGGGCTTAGCAGGTTTCTGTAGGCTGGGAACCTAACTCCCATGTATAAATCGGTCAGTATGCTGCAATTGTTTCTTTCTATGAGAAAATGCATCCCAAATTCTAAAATTAATTTTAGAAGACACTTATTTATAAATTGGAGGGATATAATGATTAAAAACACCTTGGCTTTCACTGTCAAAGAAAGGATTTACAAATAAGAATGAGGAGAAGGCTAGAATAATCCCTTCGTTACTGGATTATAGTCAGAGATGTTCATATGAACTTGTGTTTGTAGATAAATATAGATATAGATATATGTGTAAACATAGATTAGCATATATACATATATTTTGTAGATCTGTCTCCTGCAAGGGCCTAGAAGTAGTGACACTTAAATAGAAACATGCGTATCTAGTATCCAGATCTTAGTTTCTAAACACCGTTTTTCCATCAAAGAAGCTAGAGCTTCCTGAAGAAATGGCTGATACTAGTGCTAAGGCATGGAAAACACAGAATGAGCCTAGAGCATCTTATACTGCTCAAAAGTTAAAAATGATATACCAAATATATACACATAGATGTGAAATATAATTCACTAGGTATTATATATATGTATGTGTGTATATATATGTAAAATAGATATATAGATGCATATAAAAAAACGTAAAACGATCCTGAATGACCTCCTAATGTCCAAAGCTGAAACAGTGAGTAACAGAATAATGACAATATTGAGTTACAACCCAAATAAATAAGTGAAACTGAAAATAAATTAAAAAATAAAGAAAACTAGTTATTAATCCCCTAAGCACCTCTTCAAGACTCCAGTGAAAGGCAACTTTTAATGTTATATAAAAGACAGAGGATTTGAAGTTAGAAACCTTTATTTAAAATTTGGTTCTGATACTTATTGTATGTCTTTAGCAAGTAGCTTAACCCAAGCCTTGATTTCCCAGTTTGCTATCCTCCTCTTCTGAGTCGTTAAAAGCATCACACAAGATAATACGTGTAAAAGCACTTTGAAACTATAAAGTGATAGAAAATGTAGTTATTATTTACCAGCTTTATTAGCCTACTGCAGTGGTTTCCAAAGGCATGGTCTGGAGACCCTGTGAGACCCCCAAATTCTTTATAAAGGTATATGAAGCCAAATTATTGCCATAATAATTCTAAGATGATATTTGTTCTCTTCACTCTAATTGTCTCAGGAGTATACAGTAGAGTTTTCCAGAGGCTACATGGTGTGTGATGGCACCATCATTCTAATGTACAACGAAACATGTATTTTTTTCTTGAGTTTTAACAACTTCTCAGTTTTAATTTCTAATATGGTACATGGCAATAGACACAAACCACATAAACAAAAACTTCTGGGGACTTCAAATAGTTTTAAGAATGTAAAGTGCTTTTGACACAAATAAGTTTAAGAGCCACTACTTTAGTTGTTTATTATATACTCTACAATGATAATTAAAGCAAATTTAAAAATCTATAATCAAGCATTTGAGGGCAGGCTTTTCCTCAGGTTAGTTGAATTATTACTAAACTATTCTAAATTTGAGAAATTATTTCATTCAGTGAAAAGGGGATAAAGCCATATGTGTCTGGGACATTGAGATGAAAATGTGATCAGAACCTCCAACCCTATGTCAAGTGAAGGCTTACAGAAGCATAAATGAACAGTTCTAATACAATATAGTAAATCTTGAATACATTTTTATGCAGAGGAATCCCTGAGGTAGAGATTAGAAATATTTATCAGGGCAGAAAACATTTGAAATTGAGTCTTAAGGAAGAGAAGAATGGGGAAACAAGAAATTAGGGTTTTTTTTCAGAATTTCACACATTCTAGGAATCAGAAATTATCATAGCAAAGGAATGGCAGCCTGGAAGAGCAAGGCATGCTTAATAACAGCTGGAAATTTGTTATGATTTATTTTCCTACCAAATATAGGTCTTGATTGCTAGCTTTCCTATCATTTTTAAAAGGTTCCTACTGATGTTAAAACAGCAGTTTCCTGGGTGGTATGTGAGTAGAAGTCAAAACAGCAAGAGTCTTCTGGGATAGAAAGAAGGATTTTTTTTTTTTTTTAGGCAAGAGGAGAAAGGAAGAAATGATAAGGGGTCTTGGTTTTCATGGTAAGTACATAGTATTATTATTTATTATACTAAAAGTTCTCATGGCCAGTTAAATTAACCATGAGAACTTTTGCCTGCTTTCCCGATCTCAAATCATATGACACTGAAGCCTCAAAGCTCCTCTCCATTATTTCTCTCATAAGAACTTCTTGAAGACTGAAGGGTTCAGTCTATTGCACAGGCACAATCTGATGTGCATTTTACATATATCATCTTCCATTGAAAGAAAGAAGTAAACTATCTTTGGTGGGCAGCTGACTGCATAAATATTTGAAAAACAATGTTTTTCTCCTTTTCACACATTGTCTAAGTGCAATTATCTTTCTAAAAACCCCCACATTTTTGTTCTCTGGGGTTTGATCATCATTCACGGTTATCAGTGGTACTTTTGACTTAAATATGCCATTGCCCTCTGGAAACCAGCTTTTATTTTGTCATTCAGGTGTCCAGATTTATAATATAAATGATAATTTTAATCCTTCAAAAATTCAACTATTTTGTAAGGTATTTTGCTTATGAATTTCAACCATTTTAAAAGTTACAAGTTGATAAAGATGACACTCAGCACTTCAACTTTAATTTTCATAAATCTCTGTTTTATAGATTTGGACAAATCTTAAAGCATTTAATGCAGGCCCATTTGCTAGTTTTTTAAAAATATTTTATGTTCTTAGTTCCAGATTAGACCGTAACTTAGGACACTATACATTTCAAATAGTAAAAATAGTTTCCAACTTATTTAGATAACTATAGACACAACCCCATACAGGATAATGGGCAATATCAAGATCTAATTTCAGGAGTTTCAGTTTTCTTCCCTTTTCAGATTGATCATCTGCCTAAAAGCATAGTTACGGAACACAGCTCCAATGAGAAAACCAACAGCCTATATGAGATCCTTGATCCTGAAAAATTAACTCATTAATTTACAGATTGCTGTTGACAGTTCAAAAACAAATGCTTTAATAAAGCAAGTTGTTTTTGAATGTTAACATAATAACCAAGATAGGCAGCTTTTAATAATCAGAGGCTAATCATTATTAATTCCTTTGACATTCAGTGCTGTGACATTAATTATAACAAGCTCTTTCAGTAAACATTAAATGCATACCAGAGCTCTATGGCAAATGTGTTGCCATTTGGAATTCACTGTTATACAGTTACTGTGAAGTGTGGCTGTATTATCTAGTTTGCAGCACTTATTAATCAAAATAAATACCTGACTTTTCTGTAGATTTAAAAATTCCTGAAATCCTGTATTTGAGATGTTTCATGATGTTAGATTTTAAGAGTTTGAAATTTTGTTTGACCTTAAGAAATTATCTATTTTCCATAGCTAGATTTTCTTCCCTTAAATCTCTACATTTGATTTTTGTTTTTGTTTTTATTTCCATATGTTATTGGGGAACAGGTGGTGTTTGGTTATATGAGTAAGTTCTTCAGCGGTTATTTGTGAGATTTTGGTGCACCCATCACCTGGGTAGTATACACTTCACCCTATTCATAGTATTTTCTCCCTCACCCCCTTGCCACCCTTTCCCCTTGACTTCGCAAAGTCCATTGTATCATTATTATGTCTTTGCATCTTCATGCAAATGGACACCAAATGCAAGCAGGAGTAGCTATTCTTATATCAGACCAAACAAACTTTAAAGCAACAGCAATGAAAAAAGACAGAGACATTATATAGTGATAAAAGGCCTTGTCCAAAAGGAAAATATCATGATCCTAAACAAATAGCACCTAACACTGTAGCTTGCACCTAACACTGTAGCTTTCAAATTTATAAAACAATTAATAATACACCTAAGAAATGAGATAGACAGCAACATGATAATAGTGGGGGACTTCAGTACTCCACTGACAGCACTAGACAGGTTATTGAGACAGAAAGTCAACAAAGAAGCAATGGATTTAAACTATATCCTAGAACAAATGGACTTAGATATATACAGAACATTTCATCCAACAGCTGCAGAATATACATTCTATTCAACAGCTCATGGAACTTTTTCCAAGATAGACCATATGAGAGGCCACAAAATGAGCCTTAATAAATTTATGAAAATACAAATTATATCAAGCACTCTCTCAGACCACAGTGGAATAAAACTGGAAATCAACTCCAAAAGGAACCTTCAAAACCATGCAAATACATGGAAATTAAATTACCTATTCCTGAATGATCATTGTGTCAAGAATAAAATCAAGATGGAAATTAAAAAATTATTTGAACTGAATGACAATAGTGACACAACTTATCAAAACCTCTGTGACACAGCAAAGGCAGTGCTAAGAGGAAAGTTCATAGCCCTAAACACCTACATCAAAAAGTCTGAAAGAGCACAGACAGACAATCTAAGATCACACCTCAAGGAACTAGAGAAACAAGGGCAAACCAAACCCAAACCCAGCAGAAGAAAGGAAATAACCAAGATCAGAGCTGTATTAGTCTGTTTTCATGCTGCTGATAAAGACATACCTGAGACTGGGCAATTGATAACAAAAAGAGATTTAATGGACTCACAGTTCCATGTGGCTAGGGAGGGCTCACAATCATGGCGGAAGGTGAAAGTCACATCTCACATAGTGTCAGACAAGAGAAGAGAGATTGTGCAGAGAGACTCCTGTTTTTAAAATCATCAGATCTTATTTACTTATTCATTATGATGATAACAGCGTGGGAAAGACCTGCTCCCATGATTCAATTACCCCCCACTGGGTCCCTTTCATGACACATGGGAATTAAAGATGAGATTTGGGTGGAGACACAGCCAAACAGTATCATTCTGCCCCTGACCCCTCCCAAACCTCATGTCCTCACATTTCAAAACCAATCATGCTTTCTCAACTGTCCCCAAAAGTCTTAACTCATTTAATCATTAACTCAAAAGTCCACAGTCCAAAGTCTCATCAGAGATAAGGCAAGTCTTTTCCACCTATCAGCCTGTAAAATCAAAAGCTAGTTAGTTGCTTCCTAGATACAATGGGAATACAGGTATTGGGTGAATACAGCCATTCCAAATGGGAAAAATTGGCCAAAACAATTGGCCATGCAAGTCTGAAATCCAGCGGGGCAGTCAAATCTTAAAGCTCCGAAATGATCTCCTTTGACTCCAGGTCTCACACCCAGGTCACACTGATGCAAGAGGTGGGCTTTCACAGCCTTGGGCAGCTCCACCCCTGTGGCTTTGCAGGGTATAGCCCCCATCCTGGCTGCTTTTATGGGCTGGCATTGAGTGTCTGCAGCTTTTCCAGGCACACAGGGCAAGCTGTCAGTGGATCTACCATTCTGGGCTCTGGAGGATGATAGCCCTTTTTTCATAGCTCCACTAGGCAGTGCCCCAGTAAGGGCCCTGTCTGGGGGCGCCAACCTCACATTTCCCTTCTGCACTGCCCTATCAGAGGTTCTCCATGAGGGCCCCACCCCTGCAGCAAACATCTGCCTGGGCATCCACATGTTTCCATCCTCTGAAATCTAGGTGGAAGTACTTAAACTCCAATTCTTCTGTGCACCTGCAGGCTCAACACCACATGGAAGCTGCCAAGGCTTGGGGCTTGCACCCTCTGAAGCAACAGCCCAAGCTGTATGTTGGCCCCTTTCAGACCTGGCTAGAGTGGCTGGGACACAGGGCACCAAATCTCTAGGCTGCACAAAGCTCAGGGACTCTGGGCCCAGCCCACCAAACCATTTTTTCTTGCTAAACCTCCAGGCCTGTGATGGGAGGGGCTGCTGCAAAGGTCTCTGACATGCTCTGGAGACATTTTCCCCATTGTCTTGGTGGTTACCATTTGGCTCCTCCTTACTTATGTAAATTTCCTCAGCCAGCTGAATTTCTCCTCAGAAAAGGGGACTTTCTTTTCTGTCACATTGTCAGCCTGCAAATTTTCCAAACTTTTATGCTCTTTTTCCTTTTTAAAACAGAATGCCTTTAACAGCACTCATGTCACCTCTTGTATTCTTTGCTGCTTATAGATTCATTTCACCAGATACCCTAAGTCATCTCTCTCAAGTTCAAAGTTCCACAAATCTCTGTGGCAGGGGCAAAATGTTGCCGTTTGCTAAAATGCCATCTCTTTGCTAAAACATTACAAGAGTCACCTTTGTTCCAGTTCCCAACAAGTTCTTCATCTCCATCTGAGACCACGTCAACCTGCATTTCATTGTTCATGTCATTATCAGAATTTTGGCCAAAGCCATTCAACAAGTATCTAGCAGGTTCCAAACTTTCCCACATTTTCCTGTCTTCTTCCAAGCCCTACAAACTGTTCCAACCTCTGCCTGTTACCCAGTTCCAATCACTTCCACATTTTCTGGTATCTTTTCAGCAGTGCCCCATTCTGCTGCTACCAATTTACTGTACTAGTCCATTTTCATGCTGCTGATAAAGACATCTCCAAGACTGGGCAATTTGCAAAAGAAAGAGATTTCATAGAGTCACTGTTTCACGTGGCTGGGGAGGCCTCACAATCATAATGGAAAGTGAAAGGCACGTCTCACATGGCAGCGGAGAAAAGAAGAGAGCTTTTGCAGGGAGGTTCCCATTTTTAAACCCATCAGATCTTGTGAGACTTATTCACTAACATGAGAACAGCACAGGAAAGACCTGCCCCCATGATTCAAGTACCTCCCACCGGGTCCCTCCCACAACACATGAGAATTCAAGATGAGATTTGTGTGGAGACACAGCCAAACCATATGAAGAGCAGAACTAAATGAAATTGGAGCAAAAAAAAAAAAAATACAAAAGATAAATGAAACAAAAAGCTGGTTCTTTGAAAAGATAAATAAAATTGATAGACCATTAACAAGATTAACCAAGAAAAGAAGAGAGAAAATCCAAATAAGTTTAATAAAAACAAAACAGGAGACATTATAACTGACATCACAGAAATACAAAAGATCATTCAAGGCTAGTATGAACACCTTTACGTGCATAAACTAGAAAACCTAGAAGAGATGGATAAATTCCTAGAAAGATACAACCCTCCCAGCTTAAATCAGGAAAAGTTAGATATCCTGAAAAGACCACTAACAAGCAGCAAGATTGAACTGGTAATTTAAAAATTACCAACAAAAGTCAAGTACCAGACAGATTCATGGCAGAATTCCACCAGACATTCAAAGAAGAATTGGTACCATTCCTAATGACACTATTCCACAAGATAGACAAAGAGGCAACCCTCCCTGTAAATCATTGTATGAAGCCAGTATTACCCTAATACCAAAACCAGGAAAGGATATAACCAAAAAAAAAAAACTACAGACCAATATGCCTGATGAACACAGATGCTAAAATCTTTAACAAAATACTAGCTAACCAAATCCAGCAACATATCAAAAAGATAATCCACCATGATCAAGTGGGTTTCATACCAGGGATGCAGGAATGGTTTAACATAGGAAAGTCAATAAATGTGATACACCACATACACAGGATTAAATACATAAATCACATGATCATCTCAATAGATGCAGAAAAAGCATTCAATGAAATCCAGCATTCCTTTTTGATTAAAACTCAGCAAAATCAGCATACAAGGGACATACCTCAATATAATAAAAGCCATCTATGACAAATTCACAGCCAACATAAAATCTCTACATTTGATTTTTTCACATTCTTTGTTTCTCTTATTTCCTGATTCATAAAAACTTTTTAAAAAGAAATATTACATTCATAACCTATGTTTAATAAACTGAGTGGAGAGCAACTATTATTTCATTACCTTTGAAGTTTAATTGTAGAGAAAAATAATCCCATAAAAATCTGAATACTCTAAATTAGTGCTAATTTATTTTGTCTAAGGCATATAGATTTTGTTACCTCACTGTGCTTTTGTTATTTTTTTAACTAATTGTTTTGTTAGTAGTGTCTTTTTATTCTATTTGATCAGTTTCATCATATAGTAGTGTCATATTTTGAGGACAGTGATATAGAAGATGTGAAGGCTTTGGAGTCAGAGAGCTCTATTTTTTACTGCATGATTCTGAGAAAAGGACTGTGTTCAATCTAATGGGAGAATGAATTTTGTAAGGATTAGCTGTAATGTAGCTCAAAGCACATGATAGATGTTCTATTCGAGATGAGTATTCAGAGCTAGCATTTAATGGCCAGTCAATTTGTGTTAAGCAATGTGCAGCTTACAAGTGTCATTTTACCTAATCATTAGAACAACTTAGCAAGGCAAATAAACTTATTATCCTCATTTTAAAGATAAAGCAACTAAGACTCATAAATATTTAATATTTTGCCCTAGACTGTATAACTGATACCTGATGATATAATTAGTGAATTGAGGATTTGAACTCAGAAAGTCTGATCCTTCAGCCTGTGGTTTTAACCCATTTTTTCCGTATTTTGTTATCTAGCTATTACTCTTATTATTAGATAATTTTATGCAAGAAAACCTAGGCTTTAGATCACAAATTGTCTTTTAATAATTCTGAAACAGGATAAAAATATTGTTCCAGGAATGTTCTCTACCTCCCAGTTTTGAGTATATTTTTGCCAGTAACAAGTTCTCTTTTAAGAATTCTGAAACAGGATAAAAATACTGCTCTAAGAATGTTCCCTACCTCCAAGTTTTCAGTAATTTTTGGCCAGAATTCTTCTGAATCCTCTGCATAAATAATCTGTATTTTCCCCTCTTCCCCCTCCTCTTCTTCCTCCTTTTCTCCTTCTCGTCCTTGTTCTTCCTCTTTCTCTCCATCTCTCTGACTCTGTCTCATTCTCCTTATACTCTCCCTCCTTCTTCCTCACTTTCCCATTCTTTTCAGAACTATCTGCCTGTCTTAAGTGTATTTAGCCACAAGCCATGATTCTAGAGCTATGCAGAGCTACCTGGAGTAGAGGCATTTGTTCTTGCTGAGCTCTAGATTATGTTCGTAACTACCTCCATCACTCTGATACTTCCTATTCCCCAGCATAAACAGTAAAAATATGTACATTTAATACACACACACATATACGAGCAGAATCATGAAAAAAAAAAACAGTTCTGAGAATGAATTAGAGCCACTGATTTAAATCTGAAATGACTGAAAACAGGAGACACCCTAAGTCAGCTACTTATACAAAGCAGGGGTATTTCTAACAGGATAGTCGGTAAAAGTTGCTTTCTCCCCTTGCTCCTTTTCTTTTTGCTGTCCTCAACTTCTCCAGGTGATTTTTTTTCCCTTAAAGAAGCTCAATTCTTCCCTGGAGGTTACCACTCTAGGCCATTGGTTTCCTCAGCTGGTTGATTAAAATAATCCTTTTTCAGTTTCCCCAAGATAAAGAGTTAGCTCTCCTCCACCTTACCCTTGAGGTCAAAGAATAGGTGGCTGGTGCAGTTTGGAAAAGTTTCACAGTGTTTCTAAAAAATTGCAACTCTCAATGGCGGGGCGCGGTGGCTCACGCCTGTAATCCCAGCACTTTGGGAGGCCAAGGTGGGTGGATCACAAGGTCAGGAGACCGAGACCATCCTGGCTAACACGGTGAAACCCCGTCTCTACTAAAAATACAAAAAAATTAGCCAGGCATGGTGGCGGGCACCTGTAGTCCCAGCTACTCAGGAGGCTGAGGCAGGAGAATGGCGTGAACCCGGGAGGCGGAGCTTGTAGTGAGCCGAGATCACGCCACTGCACTCCAGCCTGGGTGACAGAGCGAGACTCCGTCTCAAAAAAAAAAAGAAATTGCAACTTTCCTTCTTGCTGCCCCAATCACTTGAATCACAGTTACACATTTTAAAAAAGAAAAGTTTTTTTTCACTTTATTTCTTGATAAAAGAATCTAACATGCACTGTCTTGAATCAGCACCCTGCTAGTGATTGTACAGAAATAAATGAAGGAAGAAAATCTGTAGTGCCTTGGGAACATTCTTGGTTCTTGGACAAAATAATTCTTGTGCAAATGGTTACACTAAGGATTTCTTCTATTTAGGATCCTAGAAAGTTAAGAGTTAGAAAAAAAGCATGAGATCATTTAGCTCAATGAATCCATTTTAGAGATTAGCAAATGAGGTTCCACCCAAAGGAAATAACTTGTTTTACCAAGTGCCAGAGATGACTGGTGAGAGTCCAGTTTTTCTAGTTCAAAAACAATTTTGTACAGGTCAGAGGAATATGCCGGTATATCAGCAAGCTGTTAGTATCTTTCCCTGGTCACTTCTCTTTTTGAAGTGTTGGGAAGACTTATTTTGGCACTAGGGCATGAGAGCATCATCTTCTCATCCAATATTGCTCTGTTCACCTGTAACTCAGGTTTCAAAAAAGATGATCCTCATGTTTTTCCTGTACTTGTATTAGCTGCATCATACTTTATATCCTAAAGTAAAATAAGTCTTCAGTTTGATACTTGGTTGACTACTTGAGATATTTAATCCCAAAAGTCTCCTAAAGGTTTTTGCCTGTTCTGAATAGCAACATGCAACACCTCCTTATAATAATCCTAAGGCAATAAGAGTCCGACCAACAAGTACAGGAAAGAAGAGGGTGCAGTCTTAGAGAGTCTGAAGACAAATTATAAGATAAAATCTTGTGCACCTCACTGTTTAGTCTCAATGTTTAGACTCCATTAAATTAATATGCAGGAACATTGAAGGGGCATCAATTGTAGATGGAAAGTTAAAGGAGGACCAGACAAATGACTATGTGTATGCACATGAGAATATTACAGGTTTGGTTTTGAAGCCTGGCTTTGTCCTTGGGCTGCTGTAGGACCTTGGGCAAGGATCTGAAGCTCCTTGGGTAAGAAATAAATGTTAGCACTTATTACTATAATAATAATTATTAAATAATTTGTACTCAAGGAAGACAGATTGAGAGGTTTTCTGACTTTGGTTTAAATCCTAAATCTTTACTGTTTGATGTCATTGTAGTTAAGTAGATGGTTTCCAGGGTGTGCGTGTGTGCATATGTGTGTGTGTTTTAATCAAAGCTTTGCTTTCTAATGAATGACAGCATGCTCCTTGTTTACATTGTTTAGAATGATGCTAATATTTGTTTTAGTGCCTTTAATATAATTTTGTTCAATCATTTCCTGAATTAATATTTGTTTACAAGGACTGATAATTTTATACCTTTGTTCAGAATGACAGAAATCTCAAAAGTTTTACAACATCTATACCTACAGGATGTCAGATTATCCACTCTTAGATGTAAATGCATGCACATACCTGGGTAGGTATTTCCAGCTATGAAAGCACAAGTAGAGCATTTTGGAAATCTAGTTGACTTGGTCAGGCTATTAGGACTGCCATTCAACCCCGAACAAAGACTCAACAATTGGTATTTAGTACAAATTAAAGAATGAATGAAAAATGATCATCTTTATCTTTGATTCTCCCTTTTCACCTAAATGACTACAATACCCAACTTTATCCGGTGCTATATGTCTCTCATACAGACAAGTCTAGCCATGATTTGACACTGGATTTGGACTACAGGACCTGTGACTTTCTAGACATTGTACAAATACAGAACTAGATTTGTACATGTACAGATTGAAAGCCAGGATGTAATGAAGTTCTGGTTACAAATTTACGGAATGGCGAAGGTACAAAGGATAGAAGAAGTCAAAACAAAACAAAACAAAACAAAAAAGACCATCTATCTCCTTAAGGGATTTCAGCCTTCAGATGTAGAAATTCAAGCTTTGAACGATGAACAGGGAATGCTGGAGAAGCCTGAAAGGGCTGAGTCTTCTATTGATAAGATGGATAACTAATAAGTATAACTTTACTTGTTGGTCCACATAACACATTCATGAAACTCACTATTCCTTACTCCAGATGATATCAACAGCACAGCAGAAATACATTCCTATTCTTGAAGCCATAGAGGGAGAGGATGCCTTCTTATTGCTCTTTTATGCCTACTTAGAGGTTCTTGTAGTCTTCCTGAGAATCTGACACCTTTGAGATTCTAACAGAAGCAGCCTACCAAGGCTGTTTTCCAGACGTCAACCATAATTCAGTGCCAGCCTTTTGCTTTGCAATTATATTCAGCCTCAAAAAATGAAAGTTGGGCTATTTTACCCTCCTGTCCAGTCTTTGCAAATTCTTCCAGTGGCTCCCCTATTGTCCAACTCCTTGTATGGCTGTCAAAGCCTTTCACATCTTTCTCTTGCTCATCTCTTATATATTTGGTGGCATTCTTTATTGACCCTGCACTCAACCACTCTCAGCCTCTTGCAGTTCTGTCAGCTCATGATTTCATACCTGTTTTGTGCTGTTTCTCTTTTTTTTTTTTTAATTTTACTTTAAGTTCTAGGGTACATGTGCACAATGTGCAGGTTTGTTACATATGTATACGTGTGCCATGTTGTATTGACCCTGCACTCAACCACTCTCAGCGTCTTGCAGTTCTGTCAACTCGTGATTTCATACCTGTTTTGTGCTGTTTCTCTTTTTTTTTTTTATTTTGAGTTCTAGGGCACACATGCACAATGTGCAGGTTTGTGACATATGTATACACATGCCATGTTGGTGTGCTGCACCCATTAACTCATCATTTACATTACGTATATCTCCTAATGCTATCCCTCCCCCCTCCCCCCATCCCACAACGGTTCCCGGTGTGTGATGTTCCCCACCTTGTGTCCAAGTGTTCTCATTGTTCAATTCCCACCTATGAGTGACAACATGTGGTGTTTGGTTTTTTGTCCTTGGGATAGTTTGCTGAGAATGATGGTTTCCAGCTTCATCCATGTCCCTGCAAAGGACAAGAACTCATCCTTTTTTACGGCTTCATAGTATTCCATGGTGTCTATGTGCCACATTTTCTTAATCCAGTCTATCATTGATGGACATTTGGGTTGGTTCCAAGTCTTTGCTATTGTGAATAGTGCCGCAATAAACATACGTGTGCATGTGTCTTTATAGCAGCATGATTTATAATCCTTTGGGTATATACCCAGTAATGGGATTGTTGCGTCAAATGGTATTTCTAGTTCTAGATCCTTGAGGAATTGCCACACTGTCTTCCATAGTGGTTGAGCCAGTTTACAGTGCCACCAACAGTGTAAAAGTGTTCCTGTTTCTCCACATCCTCTCCAGCACCTGTTGTTTCCTGACTTTAATGATCGCCATTCTAACTGGTGTGAGATGGTATCTCATTGTGGTTTTGATTTGCATTTCTCTGATGGCCAGTGATGATGAGCATTTTTTCATGTGTCTTTTGGCTGCATAAATGTCTTCTTTTGAGAAGTGTCTGTTCATATCCTTCGCCCACTTTTTGATGGGGTTGTTTGTTTTTTCTTGTAAATTTGTTTGAGTTCTTTGTAGATTCTGAATTTTAGCCACTTGTTAAATGAGTAGATTGCAAAAATTTTCTCCCATTCTGTAGGTTGCCTGTTCACTCTGATGGTAGTTTCTTTTGCTGTGCAGAAGCTCTTTAGTTTAATTAGATCCCATTTGTCAATTTTGGCTTTTGGTGCCATTGCTTTTGCTGTTGTAGACATGAAGTCCTTGCCCATGCCTATGTCCTGAATGGTATTACCTAGGTTTTCTTCTAGGGTTTTTATGGTTTTAGGTCTAACATTTAAGTCTTTAATCCATCTTGAATTAATTTTTGTATAAGGTGTAAGGAAGGGATCCAGTTTCAGCTTTCTACATATGGCTAGCCAGTTTTCCCAGCACCATTTATTAAATAGGGAATCCTTTCCCCATTTCTTGTTTTTGTCAGGTTTGTCAAAGATCAGATGGTTGCAGACGTGTGGTATTATTTCTGAGGGCTCTGTTCTGTTCCATTGGTCTATATCTCTGTTTTGGTACCAGTACCATGCTGTTTTGGTTACTGTAGCCTTGTAGTATAGTTTGAAATCAGGTAGCATGATGCCTCCAGCTTTGTACTTTTGGCTTAGGATTGACTTGGCAATGTGGGCTCTTTTTTGGTTCCATATGAACTTTAAAGTAGTTTTTTCCAATTCTGTGAAGAAAGTCATTGGTAGCTTCATGGGGATGGCATTGAATCTATAAATTACCTTGGGCAATATGGCCATTTTCACAATATTGATTCTTCCAACCCATGAGCATGGAATGTTCTTCCATTTGTTTGTGTCCTCTTTTATTTCATTGAGGAAGTTCTAGCCCGGGCAATCAGGCAGGAGAAAGAAATAAAGGGTATTCAATTAGGAAAAGAGGAAGTCAAATTGTCCCTGTTTGCAGATGACATGATTGTATATTTGGAAAACCCCATCGTCTCAGCCCCAAATCTCCTTAAGCTGATAAGCAACTTCAGCAAAGTCTTAGGATACAAAGTCAATGTGCAAAAATCACAAGCATTCTTATACATCAATAACAGACAAACAGAGAGCCAAATCATGAGTGAACTCCCATTCACAATTAACTTCAAAGAGAATAAAATACCTAGGAATCCAACTTACAAGGGATGTGAAAGACCTCTTCAAGGAGAACTACAAACCACTGTTTGTGCTGTTTCTCTTTAGAAATTCTTTCCCACCCATGTTCATCAACTTCTAGTCATTTCTTACTCTCAGTGTTAGTGTGATCTTCCCCAGTAAGTCCTTCCCGCAGAAGGAAATGAGTAGTCCCTCTTTTGGTTCTCTTACGGTCCCAAAACATAGAACAATCGCAGCCCCTACAATTGTGAACCATATCATCTTTGTTTATATATTTTTCTTCCCTCCTGTGCTGTACCTTTCTTGAGTGAAAGATTAAATCTATATCCTTTTATAGTAGAGTCCACAGACAACATGAATCAAATTTCTTCAGCTCCACCCCAAACTTATAAATCAAATTATGTGGAGAGGTTGAAGAAAATCTCAGAATCTGCATTTTAACAATCACCAGATAATTTTAATGCAAACAAGTTTGAGCAACACTGAACTATATAGTTTATTTCTCTACTCAGTTTGTCTAGCATAGTGCTTGCAATACTTGTTTGAATGAATCTTAAATGAAAGAGAAGATGAATGGATAAGACATCTCAAGTATATTCATATGTAATCCCTATGTGATGTGGAGGACTCCTTGCCCCTTTGTAAAATTCCCTAGTTAAAATCAGATCTAACTACAGATTTCCTGCTCTGTAGAAGTCTAAAGACCTTGCCTGTAGTAACAATAATTCTTGAGGGCCTCTGCTCTTACATTCTGTAATGATTAATTTTATGTGTCAACTTGACTAGATTAAGGGAATCTTTTAGATGGTAAAGCATTATTTCTGGATATGGCTGTGAGCATGTTTCCAGAAAAGATTGGCACTAGAGTCAGTGGACTGAGTAAAGAAGATCTGTCCTCTCCCAGTGTGGGCAGGTACAGTAAAATCAGCTGAGGGCCCAGATAGAACAAAACAACAGAATGAAAGGCCAGTTCTTGTTTGTTTCCTTTCTTTCTCTTTTCCTTTTCTTTCTTTTCTTTTCCTTTTCTTCTTTCTTTCTTTCTTTCTTTCTTTCTTTCTTTCCTTTTTTCTTTTGTTTCTTTTTTTCTTTTTCTCTCTCTTTCTTTTTCTCTCTCTTTCTCTCCTCTTTTTTTTTCTCTCTCTCTCCTTCTCTTTTTCTCTCTCTCTCTCTTTCTCCCTCTCC
>NW_026652317.1:1603673-1762867 GCF_009828535.3 Hylobates moloch
TCTCTCTCTTTCTCCCTCTCCCTCTCTCTCTTTCTCCCTCTCCCTTCTCCCCTCTCTCTCTCTCCCCTCTCCCCTCTCTCTCCTGGATTTGGGCCACTGATATTCTCCTGCTCTTGGGCATGAGAACTCCAGATTCTCAGGCCTTCAGCCTCAGACTGAAAGCTACACAGTTGCCTTCCCTGGTTCTGAGGCCTGCAGACTGAGACTGAGCCATGCTATTGGCTAGGCTGGTTCTCCAGCTTGCAGACTATCATAGGACTTCTCAGCCTCCATAATTATGTGAGCCAATTCCTCTAATGAATCCCTGCTCATATATCTACATCGATGTCATGTATATCTCTATATTTGTATCTGTATCTATAGCTGCATCTATGTCTATATCTATCCATATCCTATTGGCTCTGTCTCTTTAGAGACATGGTCCCTGATGCTTCCCACTCTGTTGTTGGTACAAGTGCATTCTGTTTTGCTCCACATCATCCCAGACACAAAAAATCAATTATTCCATCAGTTTCTATGAGAAATACATTTACATGTAGCATTTTGTGTTTAGTAGATTTGCTGAAGATTATGGATGTTATGGGAAAGGAGTCACACCGTGGAAATCTTTTAATTTCTTCTCTCCTGACAAGATTTTATCATTAAGCATAGCTTTTATCCTTATTAAGCATAGCTTTTCATCTCTCTTCAGCACTCACCTTGAAACATACCCAATTAAACTCACCCAACCAATGTCAACTCTAGTTGCTCAGTAAACAACATAGGCTGTTTCATTGATCCCCCATTCTAAGGTAATTGAAAGTTCATTTTTTGGTACAGACTTAATTCTTTCTTTCACACTTCTACACACCCTGCAGGATTGATAGAGAGAACTTTCTTTGAATCACGTGGCTTAATTCTCCATGATGCCCTAGAGTAAACAGAAGGGGTGGTTCAGCAGGTTAAGAGTTAAACCTTGCAAGATTCACATATGGAGCAGCTTAGCCAAAAGTCCAAGCTTGAGTTCTTTGTTGGTAGGAAGAATGAGGGGGGAAAAGACAGGAACACAGCAAATCCATGTCTTGTCTAACAGGATGCTGAGCCTTCTGTTCTATTTTCAACTCTCATTTCTTGCACACTCCTCAATTGAATTCTTGTCAGGTTTTCCTTAAATTTGGCTGAACCCAGAAATCCAGATATGCACATCATAAGTTGATGAGTCCAGACGTTTAGTGGAAATTAGTTTACTCATCACTTTGACTGACTCTGTTTAATTCACAAGGCCAGTAAGCCCTGGAGTGCCCCAGACACAGAGGTAATTTGGAACACATAAAGGAAAGCTAGCCTTGGGTTGGATTGGTTGTCATGGTGATATTGTGGGCCACTGAGATACCTGCACTTGACCATACTATAGGGAAAAACTATTTTCAAAGCTTAAAGCTAAACTTTTTATCATTCTGTATTACTGTTATTGTTGTTACTTTATTCAGTGAGGCATAAGAAAACACATTAGGCAGTTATACAGACTGGAGTTTAAATCCATTTCTGCTACTCACTAATCTATGACTCTGGCAAACTAACCTACCCATGCCTCAGTTTTTGCATTTTACAAAGGTGATAATAATAACATCTAGATTATTAGACTTAACGAGGGTTTAATAAGATAAATGCATAAAAAGCACATGGCAGGTTGCTAATAAATAACTGACTCCTGTTCCTCTCCATTGTCCTTGTCCTCTTTAGTTCTGAGATTATTTTATCAATTAGGCCCATCATTCATCTATGAAAGTTTATGCACAGGCATAGAGATATCTAAGGAGGAGGAGTACACATGTATGTGTGTGTGTGTATGTACATAAACATATATACAGGAAGCAGAGGGATTACCTTTTCCTTTGTTTCAAAACATATTTGAACACATAATAGAATGATGGTGGTTAGCTGGTAACAGTTTTAGTTATTTATTGTACTGTGTGTTGTTTATAGTTTTCAAAATGATTTCATGGCTGGTATTTTATTGATTTTACAATAACTCTCCAAATTAGGTAATGTAGGAGTTGTTTCTGTTTTATAGAAGGAGAACAGAGGGTCTCAATGGCTTTCCCAAGTTCATTCTTCAAGGAAGGGATGGAAAGAACTCAATGTATTTCTAACCAGTGAGACTTGCTCACACTTGGATGCGAGGTGTGATATTTTTTATTTAGTTTAGATTAAACCTGGTTCAGTTGTCCTACCACCAAGGTTGGCAGGCAGTACAGCAACAGTCATCTTTCAAGGTTGCTTTCCCTTTCCTTGGATAAAATGAGGACTCTTGAGATAGGGTCATGACATTTTGCCATAGTGGTCACTAATGCCATTGCCAGTTGCCCAGACCTGGTGATCTTGAGGGCAGGAAGCTCCCTTGGTACACCATTCCCTCCTGCATGAGTTCAGCCATGGGAACTGTTTGCCGGATCTCTCCAGGCCTTTCCTAAGTGGCCACTAGGTTATCCATTGCTGTCTAACAAACTACCCCTAAACTTGCTTCTGCTGAGATGACTCAAATGGCTGGAGCTGGAACAATGGGGGGCCTGGCTGGGCCTCTCTCTGTCTCTTTTTTCCTGTCTCTATCTGACTTCTTCCTTACATAGCTATATTGGGCTTTCACACAGCAGAAGCAGCTTCCAGGTAATCAGGGCTCTGGGTTCCAAATATGTTCCAAGAACAGGTGGTAGAACATGTTCCTAAGTTGTGAACCTAAAATTTGAGACATCACTTGCTATTGGTCAAAGCAGCCCCACAACTTGCCCAGATTCAAGAGAAGAAGGCATAGATCGTACCACTAGGTGGGAGGAGTGTCCAAAAATTTGCATCAGTCTTTAATTTGCTATACCATGTTTCTGAGATTCTCTCACCTATAGGAAATTACATTCCACTTTGCTTAGATGTCTACTCACCATAAATGAGGTATCTTTGAAGCACATTTATCTTTGAAGAATAATGCCTTCATTTTAACACCTCATCCTTTGTCTCATGGTGAATGAGATTTAACCTCTTATTAGGAAGTAGCTGATAATCACATAGGTAGGTGTCATTTCCTAAAACTGCAAAAGGTCCTCTCACTTCTTTGTGTTGGGGCTGTCAGCAGGAGATGTTTTTATGTGTTGTGATAAGTAAAATGATTCTTCTAAATTAGGCTCCCATACCTCAGCCCAGCAAGACTTAATCATCTGAGTTTTTATATTGTGATAATTTTTGTTTTAAATCCTCTTGTTAGATGTAAGTATTATGAGTACTGACTGAATGAATGGGTAAATGAATGAATGAGAGTAAGCAGTGCTGAAGGGATGCACATCTGTCTCTTCTAACAATAGTATTAATTTACAGTGTTAGGTACTAAGTCTCTTGTATATGTCAACATGGACCTCACCCTGCCCTCAAGCTGCTTATATTTTCATAGTTCACTAACGTAAAACACATAAAATCAGGTGTGAGGTTCTCAATGCAGACTCCCAAGAAATGGCAGCTGGCTTTGTTTTCTCTCCTATAATAAGACTTTAAATGCCAACTCACTGTGATAATGAAGTCATTGTTAATTCTTACGTGGTAATCCCTCAGGCAAATCTGTTTAAAGCACTAATTTCTGAGATAGCTCAAAACAGACAACAAATTGTACTTTTCATAAAAATTCAATGGAACTCTGAGCTAAAGGCAGGACAGATGTTGCCCTTATGAAATGATCAGTGGAACACTTGCTAAGGGTTCATTTATAGGTACATTATTTTGTGTAACATGCTTGTTAGTAATGCTCGGAATGTCTCATTAATAAGCTGTTTCAGTTGTTTCTAGATCTTGAGTGGAACCGTAAAATCTGCATTCTTAACAAGCTCCTTAGAGAATTCTGTTGCACACGAATGTTTGAGACAGTATATTGAACATGCACACTCATCCACATATACATTAAATTGGTACAAAAGTAATTGCTATTTTGCCATTACTTTCAATGGCAAAAAACCGCAATTATTTTTGCACCAACCTAATATATAGTTGCACAAATAAATAGTTGCCAGTGTTTTCCAGAAACATAGAAAGGGGCCAAGGGAAGGTGAAGTGGGTTAGTGAAAGGCTATTGGAGAAAAGAGTAATATCTAACTAACCTGATCTTCTGACTTTAATTTTATCCTCTCTCTATTCCATTTTCCTTTATGCCAGGATAAATATTTTTTTAAACTACAAATCTAGTCACACACTTTTGCACAGAATCTTTGATAGTTTCTTATTACATGTGGAAGGAAGTCTAAATAACCGATCATGTTTGTTTATTGGGACACTTCTCACCTTCTGAGACCCATTTTTAAAATTTTTTATTTTAATTTTTGTGGGTACATAGTAGGTGTATATATATATCTATATATACACACACATATACATATACTATATATGTATATATACATATATATGTATATATATACACACACACATATATATATGTGTATATATAGATATATATATACACACACACACAGGGTCCATGAAATGTTTTGATACAGGCATGCAATGAACAATAATCACATAATGGAAAATGGGGTAGCCATCTCCTCAAGCACTTGTCCTTTATATTACAAACAATCCAATTATATTCTTTTAGTTACACGTGCAATTAAGTTACCATTGACTACAGTCACCCTATTGTGCTATATAATAGTAGGTCTTATTCTTTCTACTTTTTTCATAACCATTAACCATCCCCATCCCCACCTCCCCAGCCCCCGACTACACTTTCCAGCCTCTGGTAACCATCCTTCTGCTTTCTATGTTCAATTGTTTTGATTTTTAGATTCCACAAGTAAGTGAGAGCATGTGATATTTGTCGTGGTGTTGCAAATGACAGGATCTCATTCCTTTTTGTGGCTGAATCGCACTTCATTGTGTATGTACCACATTTTCTTTATCCATTCATCTGGTGATGGACACTTAGGTTGCTTCTAAATCTTAGCTATTGTAAACAGTGCTTCAAAGGCAGGACAAACATAGAGCACATATGTCTCTGATATACTCATTTCCTTTTTTGGGGTACATACCCAGAAGTGGGATTGCTGGATTATATGGTAGCTCTATTTTTATTTTCTTGAGGAAACTTTAAACTGTTCTACATAGTGGTTGTACTAGCAGCTTACATTCCCACCAACAATGTACAAGGCTTCCCTTTGCTCCACATCCTTGCTAACTTTTGTTATTGCCTCTCTCTTGCATGTAAGCCATTTTAACTGAGGTGAGATATCTCACTGTAGTTTTGATTCACTCTGATGATCAATGATGTTGAGCACCTCTTAATATGTCTGTTTACCATTTGTATGTCTTCGTTTGAGAAGTGTCTATTCAGATATTTTGCCCATTTTTGATCAGATTATTATATTTTTTCCTATAGAGTTATTTGAGCTCCTTATATATTCTGGCTATTAATCCCTTGTCAGATGGGTAGTTTCAAATATGTTCTCTCATTCTGTGGATTGTCACTTCACTTTGTTGATTGTATCCTTTGCTGTGCAGAAGCTTTTGGATGTGATCCAATTTGTCCATTTTTACTTTGGTCACCTGTGCTTGTGGGATATTACTCAGGACATTTTTGCCCAGAAAAATGTCCTGGAGATTTTGTCCAGTGTTTTCTTGTAGTAGTTTCAGAGTCTGTGGTCTTAGACTTAGTTATTTAATCCATTTTTGTTTGATTTTTGTATGTGGTGCGATAAAGGAGTCAATCTGCATATGGATATCCAGTTGTCCCAGCGCCATTTATCGAAGAGACCATCCTATCCCCAGTGTCTGTTCATGCTACCTTTGTCAAAAGTGAGTTCACTGTAGGTGTGTGGATTTGTTTCTGGGTTCTCTATTCTGTTCCATTAGTGTATGTGTCTGTTTTTATGCCAGTACCATACTGTTTTTGTTACCATAGTCCTGTAGTATAATTTGAAGTCAGGTAATATGATTCCTCCAGGTTTGTTCTTTTTTCTTAGCACAGCTTTGGCTATTCTGGGTCTTTTGTGGTTCCATAGAAATTTTAGGATTGCTTTTTCTATTTCTGTGAAGAATTTCATTGGTATTTTGATAGAAACTGCATAGAATCTATAGATTGCTTTGTGCAAGATGAACATTTTAACAACATTGATTCTTCTAATCCATGAATATGGAATATTTTCATATTTTTTGGTGTCCTCTTCAATTTCTTTCATGAGTGTTTTATAGTTCTCATTACAGAGATCTTTCACTTATTTGGATAAAATTATTTGGTATTTAATTTAATTTGTGGCTATTACAAATTAGATTACTTTTTTATTACTTTTCCAGGTTGTTTATGTTTTTAATACAGAAAGGCTACTGATTTTTGTATGTTGATTTTGTATCCTGCAACTTAACTGAATTTGAGTTCTAATAGTTTGTCTGTATAATCTTTAGGATTTTTCACAAATAAGATCATATCATCTGCACACAAGGATAATTTGACTTCTTTTATTCTAATTTGGATGCCCTTTATATCTTTCTCTTGTCTGATTGCTCTAGTCAAGACTTTAAGTACTATTTTGAATAACAGTGGTAACAGTGGGTATGTTCCAGATCTTAGAGGAAAGGCTTTCATTTCCTCCCTATACAGTATGATACTAGCTGTAGGTCTGTCATATATGGCTTTTATTATATTGAGGTATGTTCCCTCTATAACCACCTTTTTAGTATTTTTATTAGGAAGGGATATTGAATTTTACCAAATGTTTTTTCTTCGTTGATTGAAATGATCACATGGTTTCTGTCCTTCATTCTGTTGATGTAATGTATCACATTGATTGATTTGCATATGTTGAAGTATCCTTGTATCACAGGGATAAATCCCACTTTGTCATGATAAATGAGCAAATGTATCGTTGGATTCAGTATTGAGGATTTTTGCATCAATATTCTTCAGAGATATTGGCCTGTAGTTTTCTTTTTTTCTTTTTTGTTTTGATGTGTCTTTGATTTTGGTATCAAGGTAATACTGGCCTCATATAATTATTTTGGAAGTATTCCCTCCTTCTCTATTTTTTGGGATAGTTTGAGTAGGATTTGCATTAGTTCTTATTTAAATGTTTGGTAGAATTCAGGAATGAAGCCTTTGGATCCCAGGCTTTTTTTTACAGGAAAACTTTTTATTATGGCTTCAATCTCATTACTTGTTAATGGTCAGTTCAAGATGCATCATTAGATGGTTTACTTGAGAGTTTTTCTTTTTGGATGTGGGCACTTATAGGTATTCATTTCTTTTTTTTAATTATTTTATTTCATTTTATTATACTTTAAGTTCTGGGATACATGTGCAGAACATGCAGGTTTGTTACATACGTATACATGTGCCATGGTGGTTTGCTGCACCCATTAACCCATCATCTACATAAGGTAGTTCTAATGCTATCCCTGCCCTAGCCCCCACCCCGTGACAGGCCCAGGTGTGTGATGTTTCCCTCCCTGTGTCCATGTGTTCTCATTGTTCAACTCCCACTTATGAGTGAGAATATGCAGTGTTTGGTTGTCTGTTCTTGTGTTAGTTTGCTGAGAATGATGGTTTCCGGTTTCATCCATGTCCCTGCAAAGGACATGCAAAAGGATGAACTCATCCTTTTTTATGGCTGCATAGTATTCCATGGTGTATTTGTGCCACATTTTCTTTATCCAGTCTATCATTGATGGGCATTTGGGTTGATTCCAAGTCTTTGCTATTGTGAATAGTGCTGCAATAAACATATGTGTGCATGTGTCTTTATAGTAGTATGATTTAGAATCCTTTGGGTATATACCCAGTAATGGGACTGCTGGGTCAAATGGCATTTGTGGTTCTAGATCCTTACAGAATCGCCACACTGTGTTCCACAATGGTTGAACTAATTTACACTCCCACCAACAGTGTAAAAACATTCCTATTTCTCCACATCTTCTCCAGCATCTGTTTCCTGACTTTTGTTTGCTTGTTTTTTGTTTTTTTTGTTTTTGTTTTTGTTTTTGAGACAGAGTCTCGCTCTGTCACCCAGGCTAGAGTGCAGTGGTGCAATCTTGGCTCACTGCAACCTCTGCCTCCCGGGGTTCACGCCATTCTCCGGCCTCAGCCTCCCAAATAGCTGGGACTATAGGCACCCGCCACCATGCCTGGCTAATTTTTATTTTTTATTTTTTGTATTTTTAGTACAGATGGGGTTTCACCATGTTAACCAGGATGGTCTCAATCTCCTGACCTCGTGATCTGCCTGCCTTGACCTCCCAAAGTGCTGGGATTACAGGCTTGAGCCACCGTGCCCGACTGTTTCCCGACTTTTTAATGATCACCATTCTGACTGTCGTGAGATGGTATCTCATGGTGGTTTTGATTTGCATTTCTCTAATGACTAGTGATGATGAGCCTTTTTTCTCATGTTGGTTGGCCACATAAATGTCTTCTTTTGAGAGGTGTGTGTTCCTATCCTTCGCCCACTTTTTGATGTGCTTGTTCGTTTTTTTCTTGTACATCTGTTTAAGTTCTTTGTAGGTTCTGGATGATAGCCCTTTGTCAGATGGATAGATTGCAAAAATGTTCTCCCATTGTGTAGGTTGCCTTTTCACTCTGATGATAGTTTCCTTTGCTGTACAGAAGCTCTTTACTTCTTTTGCTCTATCTCACAGGTTTTGGTATGTTGTGTTTCCATTATCGTTTGTTTTAGGAAATTGTTCAATTTCTTTCTTAATTTCTTCATTGACTCACTGGTCATTCAGGAACATATTGTTTAATTTCCATATATTTACATAGTTTCCAAAATTCCTCTTGTTACTGATTTTGAGTTTTATTCCACTGTGGTCAGAGAAGGTGCTTGATATTACTTCAGTTTTTTTCATTGTTTGAAGACTTGTTCTGTGACCTAACATATGGCCTATCCTTGAGAATAACTCATGTGCTGAGGAAAAGAATGTGTATTCTGCAGTTGTTAGATGAAATGCCCTGTAAATATCTAGTAGATCCATTTGGTATACGGTGCAGATTAAATCTGATTTTTTTGTTGTTGTTGATTTTTTGTTGGGAAGATCTGTCCGGTGCTGAAAGTGAGGTGTTGAAGTCTCCAACTATTATTGTATTGGGGCCTATCTCTCCCTTTAGCTCTAATAATATTTGCTTTATACATTTGGGCACACCTGTTTTGGGTGCATATATATTTAAAATTATTATATCATCTTCATTAATTGACTCATTTTTCATTACATAGTGACCTTCTTTGTCTCTTCCTATAGTTTTTGTCTTATAATCTATTTTGTCTGATATAAATATAGCTACTCCTGCTCCTTTTTTGATTTCTGTTGTCATGGAATATATTTTTCCATTTCTTTGTTTTCAGTCTATGTGTATACTTATATATGAAGTGTGTTTCTTATAGACAACAGATTAATGGGCCTTGTTTTTTTAATCCATTCACTCAGTCTGTTTCTTTTGATTGGAGAGATTAGTCCATTTATATTCAATGTTATTGTTGATAAGTAAGGACTTACTCTTGCCATTTCATTATTTTCTGGTTGTTTTGTGGTCCCCTCTTCCTTCTTTCTTTCTTTTCTGTCTTCCTTTAGTGAATGTAATTTTCTCTGGTGATACGATTTAGTTTGCTTTTTATTTTTTGTGTTGTATGGTTTTTGATTTGAGGTTACTATGAACCTTGCAGGTATCATCTTATAATCCATTATTTTAAGCTGATAATAAATGAACACTGTATAAACAAACACACAAAAACAAAACCAATAAAAACTTTGTCTTAACTTTGTTCCCCTGCTTTTTAACTTTTTGTTGTTTCTATTTATATCTTCTGGTACTGTCTGTGTCTTAAAAAGTGGTAGATATTATTTTTGATCCATTCAGCATTTAGCTTTTCTATTTATAAGAAGAGTAGTTTACATACCACAGTTACAGGGCTATAGTATTTTGGGTTTTTCTGTGTACCCAGCACAGTACTGGGTCTCATCCAAGGCCTGATATAACCACTCCCTATTACTAGTGAGTGTTTTACCTTCAGGTGATTACTTATTGCTCTTTAGTGTCTTTTCTTTAGCATTTCTTGTAGCACAAGTCAAGTGTTGACGAAATTCCTCAGCTTTTATCTGGGAATGTCTTTATTTCTCCTTCATGTTTGAAGGATATACAGTTCTAGGGTAAAATATTTTTCCTTCAGCACCTTGAATACGTCATGCCTCTCTCTCAGCCTGTAAGGTTTCCACTGAAAAGTCTGCTGCCAGAAGTATTGGAGTTCCATTGTATGTTATTTGTTTCTTTTCTCTTGCTGCTTTTAGGATCCTTTCTTTATTCTTGACCTTTGGTAGTTTGATTATTAAATGAGTTGAGGTAGTCTTCTTTGGGTTAAATCTGCTGGCCATTCTATAACCTTCTTGTGTTTGGATATCAATATCTTTCTTTAGGTTTGAAAAATTCTTTGTTATTATCTCTTTCAATAAGCTTTCTACCCCCTTCTCTTTTTCTATCTCCTCTTTAAGACCAAAACCTCTTAGATTTGCCCATCCGAGGCTATTTTCTAGATGTAGGCATGCTTCATTTTTTTTTTTTTTTACTCTTTTTTCATTTGTCTCCTCTGACTGTGTATTTTCAAATAGTCTGTCTTCAGGCTCACTAATTCTTTCTTGTTTGATCAATTCTGCTATTAAAATATTTTGATGCTCCATTCAGTATGCCAGTTGCACTTTTCAGCTCCAGAATTTCTGCTGATTTTTTAAACTTTTTTCAATCTCTTTGGTAAATTTATGTGATAGAATTGTGACTTATTTCTCTGTGTTATCTTGAATTCCTTTGAGTTTCCTGAACATTACTATTTTGGATTATCTGTCTGAAAGGTCATATATTTCTGTTTCTCCAGGATTGGTTCTTGGTGCTTTATTTAGTTTGTTTTATGAGGTCTCTTTTTTTTTCTTCCTGGGAAGTCTTGACACCTGTAGATGTTTGCTTCTGTCTGAGCATTGAATAGCCATCACTGGCTGGGCTTGTTTGTACCTGTCCTTCTTGGGAAGGCTTCTCCGATATTTGAAAAGACTTGGATGTAGATGTTCCTTACAGATCTAAGCTGTATCTTCTTTAGGGATCACCCCAAGCCTGGTAATACTGTGGTTCTTGAAGACTTGTGTAGGGCTGGGTGCGGTGGCTCATGCCTGTAATCCCAGCACTTTGGAAGGCCGAGATGGGTGGATCACGAGGTCGAGAGATCGAGACAATCCTGGCCAACGTGGTGAAACCCCATCTCTACTAAAAATACAAAAATTAGCTGATGTGGTGGCATGCTCCTGTAGTCCCAGCTACTTAGGAGGCTGAGGCAGAAGAATCACTTCAATCTGGGAGGCAGAAGTTGCAGTGAGCTGAGATTGTGACACTGCACTCCAGCTTGGTGACAGAGCAAGACTTCGTCTCAAAAAAAGAAAAAAAAAAAGACTTGTGTAGGTACCATCAAGATGGTCCTAGACAAGATCAAGGAGAATTTTTTGGATTACCAGACAGAGACTCTTGTTCTCTTCCCTTACTTTCTTCCAAACAAACGGAGTCTCTCTGTTCGAAGCCACTGGAAACTGAAACTGGGGTGGAGTGACACAGTAACCTCAGTGGCCACCACATCTATGACTGCACTTGGTCATACCTGAAGCCAACACAGTACTGGGTCTCACCCAAGGCCTGATGTAACCACTCCCTGCCTGCTGCTTATGTTTGCTCAAGGCCCTGGGGCTCTACAGTCAGCCAGCAGAGAAGCCTGCCAGGTCTGTATTCTTCCCTTCAGGGCAACAAGTTACCCCTGTCCCCTGATGGGTCCAGAGGTGCCTTCCAAGAGCTAGGGACTAGAGTAAAAAACTTCAAAAGTTTACTTGGTGTTCCACTGTACTACTGCTGAGCTGGCACTCAAACCACAATCTGCAATCCTTCCCACTTTTGCCTCTCATTTCCAAAGGCAGAGGAGCCCCAGCCCAAGGCCACTGCCACCACAGGTCCACAAGGAGTACTGCCAGACTACTGCTGACGTTACCTTAAGGCCCAAGAGTTCCGAGTCAATTTTTGGTGAATGTTGCCTGACCTGGGATTCATGATTCAGGGCAGTGGGCTCCCCTCTGACCCAGGACATATCCAGAAATGCTGTCCAAGAGCCAACTTCTGGAATCATGGACTCCAAAGGTCGCTAGGGGCTCTACCTTACTTTGGCTAAGCTGGTTCCTGAAGCCAGAAAAGCTCAGCCTTACCTAACACCCTTGACATAGTACTTGGCTACTGCTGCTGGTTAGTCAAGGCCCAGGGGCTCTTCAGTTAGCAGGTGACAAATCCTGCCAGGACTGGGTCTTTCCCTTCAAGGCAGCAGGTTGCCTGTGGCCCCAAGGCATGTCTAGAAGTGTCATCGGCAGCTAGGACCTGGAAAGAGGGCCTTGCAACTCTGACCAGTGCCCTGTTCTGCTGTGGTTGAGCTGGTATCCAAGATGCAAGACAAAGTCTTCCCTGCTCTTCCCTCTTCCTTCTTCAAGCTGAAGGAAGGGGTCTCTTTTGGAGCTGTGAGCTACGGTCTGCAGTTAGGGAAGGGGTGATGCCAACAACCCCTTAGCTGCCCTGGCTGGTGTTTGGGTAGGGTGCATGTTCTCCCCTCCCCACGGTCTACTGCTTCTGGCTCCAATTCAGCACTGGGACTCAAATAAAGGTTGCAGTCCTACATGCCTTTCAAATTTATTAGGGCCCTAGGGCACTTTAGCCTACAGTGGTGAGGTTTGCACAAACTCAAGCTCCAACCACTGGGATCTCAGTTTCGTCTCTGGCTAAGGCTGGCTGAAATGCTCCCTCTGTGTGCAAGGTGGGTATGGGGTGACAGCTGAGTTTGATCCGGTTTTCCTTTCTGCTATGACAGGACAGCACTGAGTTTAATGCTTCACTATTGCTGTGTGCTCCCTCTGCCAGCCACAGAAATTCTCCCTGCACCATGCCACCACTCTGGGGGGTCATGAGGGGTGGCATAAGTGATTCAAGATTGTATTTTTCTGCCTCTTCAGTGCCCGTTTCAGTGATATGAAGTTAATACCAGAATTGTGAGTGCTCACCTGATTTTTATGTCTTATGAAGGTCCTTGTTTTGTGTAGATAGTTTTTAAATTGGTGTCCTTAGGCAGGAGGAGGGGGAACTATCTGTGGAGCCTTCTGTTCCACCATCTTGCTCTGTGTTTCCAGACCCATTTATTAATTTCTCCCTTCATCTTCTACTCTGGCCATACTTGTCTGCTTGCCATTTACTAACCAACCCTCATATTTCTACATTTCTGTGCTTTGCTTTGAGCTTTCTTCCTGGAATGCTCTTCTTTCACTCTAGATTAAGAAACATTTATACTTCAGTACTAACCTAAATTTTGTTATTTACTGACACTACCTAACATTTTAAGAGATAAACTTAAAAACATCTACTCACAGGTCTACATGCAGTTTTGGGGGATAAATTTTGGTGCTCACTCATTATGCTAGGAGATTACTAGAAGACAATGTCATTGAAAACTATATGGCCTAGGAGAGTTGCACTGGGATTTCTTAGCCATCAAATTTGCTCATGGTTAATATCTATTTTAAGTAAATGTAAGACAGAGCTTTTTCATTTTTGCTTTATAATATAGACTTTAAGAGCCTCAGACTGTGCATTTAAATTTTAAACAGGTAAATCTTCAATTTTTTTTTTTCTGGAAACAATGTAGCTCTTCATTCATACAAACCACTTCAATGCATTTTCAGTGTTGACAGATAATCAGGAATTTCTATTATTTTTCCTCAATATATCATTATAAAAATTGTGGAACATATTGAAAAGCTGAAATAATTATATCGTGGACACCCATACACTTACCATGTAAATGTTACAAATGTTAACATTTTGTTACATTTGCTTTGTCTCATATTCATCCTTCTATCTTCCCATCTGCCCATCTACTGATCCATCGTACTTTTCAAGCATCTCAAAGCAAGTTACAAATTTCAGTACACTTTAGTTCCTTTCCCTTCTTTTAAAAATAATGTATTTTTAATTAACAAATAATAATTACATATATTTATGCAGCACAATGTGATGTTTTGATCTATGTATACATTGTAGAAATATTCAATCAAGCTAATTGATATATCCATCATCTCAACAACTTCTCCACGTCCTCACCAGCACTTGTTATCATTTTTTTATGATAACTGTTCTACCAGGTGTAAAATAATATTCTGTTGTGGTCTGTATTAGTCTGTTCTCATGCTTCTCATAAAGACATACCTTACACTGGATAATTTGTAAAGGAAAGAATTTAATTGACTCATAGTTCCACATGGCTGAGGAGGCCTAACGATCATGGTGGAAGAACAAGCGATGTCTTACATGGCAGCAGGCCAGAAAGAGCTTGTGCAGGGGGTACTATGCCCTATAAAGCCATCAAATCTCATCAGACTTATTCACTATCAAAAGAACAGCACGGGAACCACCTGCCCCATGATTCAATTACCTCCCATGGGGTCCCGCCCACAACATGTAGGAATTGTGGGAGCTGCAATTCAAGATGAGATTTGGGAGGGGACACAGCCAAACCATATTATGGTCTTAAATTTGCATTTTGCTGATGATTGGAGATGTTGAGTATCTCTTGGTCATTCATGTCTCTTCTGTTGAGAAATGTCTTTTCAGACCATTTGCCCGGTATTAATCTTGGTTATTTGTTTTCTTGCTTTTGAGTTGTGTGAGTTTCTTATATATTTGTGATATTAATCCCTTATCAGATATATGGTTTGAAAATATTTTCTTCCAACCGGTGGTCTGTCTCTTCACCCTTTTATTTGTTTCCTTTACTACGCAGACACTTTTTGGTTTGATACAATCCTATACGTATATTTTTGCTTTTGTTGCCTGTGATTTTGGAGTTCTATGCAATAAATCATATGGTAGGCAACAAAAGACTTTCCTTTCTTAATACAGAATGTTAAGCCTTCGATCTGAAAGCTTGGCAATTTAAGCACATACATTTCTTTTCAGTATTCAAGCATGTAATATCTAAACTATCATCTTAAAGTGCACATGGTTTGTTTCCTGTCAAAAGCATGGTTAAGCTGAATAACATTTGAGTGAGCTCACCTATTTCTCTGGTTTCTCACAAAATTCTCCTATCAGGTCACATCATCAGAAAGCAAAGCATTTTTAATATTGCTAGCTTAGGTATCATAGAAATTATACAAGAAAAGTGATTTGATACTATGCCATTACTGTTTATATGAGGCCAATAGAAAAAAATTTCTGGGTAACCTGTGTTTTTCAGTTTTTGTATAACAATTAAAGACAGTTTCTTTAACATGACTTATTACCCTTAACCTAAGAGTCAAGAGATGCTGTCTGGCTTGAATGAATGAGTAACTGATGTTTGGAGAGATAATTTTTAGAGTTGGAGAGTTGCTCAGTGGAGGAGTGAGAATAGTGACACAGAAGTGGAGGAGAAGAAGGTGGGGGGTAAAGTAAGTTGATAAATACGTATTAGAGTGTTATTTAGCACTTTGAAATGAACAACCAGAAGCAATCAATATAAAAATAGTTAAAACATATAAGGATTTCCTGGGAGCCAGACAGGACAGGAGAGGTTTGTGGCAGGAAACTTGATTTTTACTATAAGTCTTCCTTTAATAATAGTAGTAATCATCATTTTCATCATCATCATCATAACACTCGTAGTGCTTATTACATGCCAAGCACTATTCTAAGCTCTTTATATTTGTATTACATTTTTTCTTAAATTTTGCATTACATTCATTTAATTTCCATTTAATCTTTTTTCAAAAATTTTTGGAGATGGAGTCTCGCTTTGTCGCCCAGGCTGGAATACAGGGGTGCAGTCTCGGCTCACTGCAACCTCTGCCTGCCAGATTCAAGCGATTCTCCTGCCTCAGCCTCCTGAGTAGCTGGGACTACAGGTGCGTGCCACCACTCCTGGCTAATTTTTTTTTTTTTTTTGTATTTTTATTAGTAACTGGGTTTCACCATGTTGGTCAGGCTGGTCTCGTGCTCCCGACCTGATGATCTGCCAGCCTTGGCCTCCCAAAGTGCTGGGATTACAGGCGTGAGCCACCACGCCCGGCCTAATTTCCATTTAATCTTTATAGAGGCTCTATGTGATCAATGTTGTTACCACCGTATAACAGATGTGAAAACTGAGTCTCAGAGCAAGATTGGAGTCTTTTAACTCAAGAAGTGTATTCTGAAGCTCATGCTCTTCACTGTCACATCTTGATAATTACTTGCTAAAGGAAAAATGTTTCCGTAAGATAATTTAATTTTAGTCTTTAGTGCCATCAAAACTTTCTTCTAAAGGTTTTATAAGCTTTCTTTTATCAGACACGAAAACTTGTGTACATTATTATGTAAAGCCCCCTTTCCTGTTCTGCTTTGGAAACCTAGGCTTCAATATATTGCTCAAATACTATAATTTTTTTTTTTTTTCCCTGAAATGGAATCTCGCTCTGTCACCCAGGCTGGAGTGCAGTGGTGTGATCTCGGTTCACTGCAATCTCCACCTTCCAGATTCAAGTGATTCTCCTGCCTCAGCCTCCTGAGTAGCTGGGACTACAGGCGCGAACCACCATGCCTGGCTAATTTTTGTATTTTTAGTAGAGACAGGGTTTCACTATGTTGGCCAAGCTGGTCTTGAACTCCTGACCTCATGATCTGCCTGCCTCAGCCTCTCAAAGTGCTGGGATTACAGGCGATAGCCACCACACCTGGCCTGTAATTATTTTTCTCTTGTTTTCGTTTCTGATCTTAGTTTTATCTTTACCTCTGTTCATGTATTCAAAATATTCAAGGTAAATAAACAAGTAAACAGACAAATGTGACAATACATTATTCCTTTGCTCACTTGTTTGCTTCTACTCTGATGATTTTATTTTAAACTCTGTACCTATCATAATTTCTGGCATTGTTATGACTTCTGTAAGAATGCTCCCTGAGTGTTCTTAATATTCCAAATAGCTATAAAGCCATTCACTAAGAAAAATTCATGTGGTGTTGAGGATGCAAAGTGAAAATCTTTTTTTTATTATACTTTAAGTTCTAGGGTACATGTGCACAATGTGCAGGTTTGTTACATAGGTATACATGTGCCATGTTGGTTTGCTGCACCCATTAACTTGTCATTTACATTAGGTATTTCTCCTAATGCTATCCATCCCCCTGCCCCTCACCCCATGACAGGCCCCTGTGTGTGATGTTCTCTGTATTTCCTGAATTTGAATGTTGGCCTGCCTTGCTAGGTTGGGGAAGTTCTCCTGGATAATATCCTGAAGTGTTTTCCAGCTTGGTTCCATTCTCCCCGTCACTTTCAGGTACACCAAGCAAACATAGATTTGGTCTTTTCATATAGTCCCATATTTCTTGGCAGCTTTGCTCATTTCTTTTTACTCTTTTTTCTCTAAACTTCTCTTTTCACTTTATTTCATTAATTTGATCTTTAATCACTGATACTCTTTCTTCCACTTGACTGAGTTGGCTATTGAAGCTTGTACATGCATCACGTAGTTCTTGTGCCATGGTTTTCAGCTCCATCAGGTCATTTAACATCTTCTCTATGCTGTTTATTCTAATTAGCCATTCTTCTAATCTTTTTTCAAGGTTTTAGCTTCCTTGCAATGGGTTCGAACATCCCGCTTTAGCTCGGAGAAGTTTGTTTTTACCGACCTTCTGAAGCCTACTTCTGTCAGTTTGTCAAAGTCATTCTCCATCCAGCTTTCTTCCATTGCTGGCGAGGAGCTGTGATCCTTTGAAGGAGAAGAAGCCCTCTGGTTTTTAGAGTTTTCAGCTTTTCTGCTCTGGTTTCTCCCCATCTTTGTGGTTTTATCTACATTTGGTCTTTGATGCTGGTGACCTACACATGGGGTTTTGGTGTGGATGTCCTTTTTGTTGAAGCCGATGCTATTCCTTTCTTTCTGTTAGTTTTCCTTCTAAGAGTCAGGTCCCTCAGCTGCAGGTCTGTTGGAATTTGCTGGAGTTCCACTCCAGACCCTGTTTGCCTGGGTGTCACCAGTGGAGGCTGCAGAACAGCAAATATTGCAGAACTGCAAATATTGCTGCCTGATCCTTCCTCTGGAAACTTCGTCCCAGAGGGGCACCCACCTGTATGAGGTGTCAGTCAGCTCCTCCTTGGAGGTGTCTCCTAGTTAGGCTACACAGGGGTCAGGGACCCACTTGAGGGGGCAGTCTGTCTGTTCTCAGAGCTCAAACACCATGCTAGGAGAACCACTGCTCTCTTCAGAGCTGTCAGACAGGGACGTTTAAGTCTGCAGAAGTTTCTACTGCCTTTTCTTCAGCTATGCCCTGCCCCCAGGGCGTGGGGTCTATAGAGGCAGCAGGCCTTGCAGAGCTTTACAAAAAAATACAGGAGTGGTGGTATATGCCTGTAGGCCAGCTACTTGGAAGGCTGAGGTGGGAGGATCACTTAAGCCCTAGAGGATGAGGCTGCAGTGAGCCATGATCATGCCACTGTACTATACCGCAGGTGACACAGTAAAACCCTGTCTCAAAAATTAAAAAAAGAAATCATTTTATTAAAAAATGTTTTAAAAATTCTTCTTAAGTTGTATATTTTGCCTTAAAGTATGGTCTCTTTCCCCCATCCCCAAGGATTGATGAATATTTCAGTCTCTGGACAAAGGCTATGAAAATGATTGTATTCAAGCGAAGAAAACCAAAAGCTGCTGAACATATAGTTGCAGCCACAATTTATCTCAAACAATCAAAAGAGAAGTCTCCTGTTCTTGCTGCAGTACCAGTTCCCAGTGGAGTTGAAATGTGAGATGTGAGCAACTATGCCCGATGTCATAGGGTGTTTGTACCATAGCTAGGAATATCATGCTGCTGTCTCTAGCATATTAAAAGGAGAAAACCTCAGAACTGAAAATAGAAAAAAAAAAGTTTAAGCTGAGATTATTGTTAAAGTAATTAGTTACTTTAAGAAAGCAATGCTGGTTGGTAAAATTAACCAATTGAGCATAATTTAGGCTATAAAATTAAATGGCCATGACTAAGCTATAGAAAAGTTTAGTTTTGGCTTGTGTGTTATAAGGTAAGGTGAATAAAAGGAACTGACTTTGGCTAAATTTCTACTCCAAGTTTCTCTTTTGTAATTTATTTCCTTTTAACTTAAACACAACACTTTTGTAAAATATATGTTGATTATTCCCACTTTAAGAGACCAACAAAGAGAAGTGAAATAACTAAGTATGTTCAGAAAGGGAGTGGTAGAACCGAGATTCTATCTGAAGTGTCATTCTGAAGCCAAACATCTTCCATCTATATTAAGCATATGAGTAGGACTAGTTTAGCCCTAATAAGATTATATATAAATCTTATATAATTGACTTGCCCAGACTAGCAATTATAAAAATAAAATACTATAAAACAACCTGGTGAACATGATGTAGACATGAGATTGAAAACATTTCTATTAACTTTATAAACTTAACCAGGGAAGAAAAGATGTAAGAACTGAAAATAAATTGCTGGTTCGGCACATTCGGCAATAATCATTAGGTCAGCTTGCTCTTATTCACTTTTTCATAGCTATTTGCTGCCAATTATGTAGACCTTGTCACAAGATTATAGTTCCCCTTAACTCCTCTGTACACAACGACGTTATGAAATGTTATGCCTTCCATGTGAGATATTCTTTCAGGTCCTGTATACTAGCAAAACTACTGATGTCAGCTGGTCTGAAGTATCCAACAAGGAGCTGACTCACTAAAGAACGAAGTTTCCATATCCTGATGATTTAATCCCTTTTACCCTGACCAATAAATGACCCCAGTTTTCCAGCCCCCTCATCCACATTCCCCTTAAAAACGTCAGCTCTGAACTCCTCAGGTCTAAGGATATGAGGGCCTTTTCCTGTCTCTCTGCTTAGTTACCCTGAGATCATTAAACTTATTCTCTGTAGCAAACCCTGCTGTCTCAGTGTATTGGTATGTCACTGTGCAGCAGGCATACGAACCTGTTGGTTCTATGACAAGATGCTGATTGAAGTAGTGATTATGTTGGTTTAAGCGTTTGGTTTACCAACTCCAACAATGGAGAAAATGGCTATCATGTACTAACCTATGTTTTATAGATGGAGGGCCAAGAGGCATTAGTTTTTGTGGGTTCCTATAGAATAAGAAATTTAGATTTTATTCTAAAGTCAAAGGAATTTCAGAGCCTTGGAAATTAATCAATCAATGAATTTAAGTTTATTAAGTGTTAAAATATAGAATAAATAATATTAGAGTTACATTTAAAAGAATAAAAAAGGCTCAATTTGGCTATAGTGTAGAGAAGATATAGGGTGGGGCAAGAATACAAGCAGAGTGATGAGTTAGGTGGTTATTGCCATAGACCAAATTTCAGGTGGTAATGGGATAGATTATGGTAGAAGGAGTATAAAACTGGAGAGAAATATGTATTTTTGGTATATATTGTGGACATGTAGAATGAAAAAATGTATTAATTATAGGGGTGATGGAATGATAGCAAAAGGAAGGAGTTAGAAATTAACTTTTATATTTTTGTTTTGCAGTTCACTGAGATGGAAAACTTGGGATTGGAACAAATTTGGGGATATAAACTGGGACTTTAATTTTGGATGCAATGAATACACTATTGATTCCCAAGTGACATATAAAAAATAACTTGAGCTAGTTAAACAAATGTAAAGGACAATAAAATTTCATTGTCTCATATGTGTACAAACATGTCCAAGCCAGTGCCAGAAAATTCATGAATTAAAGTTTCCACTGAAATGTCTATGTGCAATTCTTATGTTTTAAGTTAAATATGATGCTCTGATTAACTTTGCAAGCATCAGAAAGTGGTTACTCCTTGGAAAACTTCATGTTTCATCTTACAGTTAAGAAGAAGGCATTTTTATTAAAGTAGATTTTTAAATTTTTCATTCATTTATTTTTACTTTACCCCATGGGATCTATAAAGTGGATTTTTTTAAACATAAATAATTTTATTTGCTCCTAAAAAATAATTCAGAAATTTCTCAATGCATGGGATATAAATTGCATCTACAATGGAACTAATTTTTCTCCACCTGTATAAAACATTATTTATTGCAGTGGCTTAAATGTATTTGTCGAATGAATGGCCATTTGCATATCATGTCTTTCCAATTAGGCTGTAAGCTTTTGACAATAGAAACAATTCATGTCTTATGCTTCTTGAAATCTACCCAGTTACTAGGAACATGGCATAATAAAAAGAATTGAGATTTGGGATTACAGAAGATATGGATGTGAATTACGGTGCCACTGCTTATCTTTTGTTTGAATTTGAGCAAGGTAACCTTGATACATTTATATTTTTTTCACCTGTAAACCATAATAATACCACCTATTTTTATACTGTTGCCATGAGGATTAAGTCACGTTTAGAAAAAGCCTAACAGTTCTTGGCATATATTGGAGTCTCCAGCAAATGTTAGTTTCCCTTCCTTAAGCATGGTTTTATGGAAAGACTCAATAAATATTTGTCAAGTAAATGAATGACATTATCTTTGGAATATCATTTACCATTAATTCCTAATGAATTCTGCATTTTGGGTCGAAAGGACACTCTATCAACGCATTCCTATTTGGTGTTAACAGCCATAGAGTGTCACAGATCACAAAACCATACTTAATGTTTGTTGCTATTCCCAGTCAGTACAGCTGAACCCACACCTACAGAACATAATTGAGTCAGATTAATTTTAATAACTGAAACGTGAACATTAGCATTCTTGGAAATGGGAATAAAATTCTTTCCATCACAAGTTAAATTAGTACTGCGTTCATAAATTTTAAAACAGCTGACTCTGAATTTCCACCAGCATGTTTTAAAATGATGTTTCTATCTTCCCATTAGTCATTTAATAAACGCTTAGGCAGACTTTCATGTAAGCGTGTACTTAGAAGAATGAAGTACAATTAGAAGTTAGCCGAGAGAAAACCTTTTCTTATAGTACTATTTACACTAAGAATACTTGAATTTGAAGTGAGAAATCAGAGGAGCTCAACATTTTGTTTGCCTTAAATACTGTCTTTGACACTATTTTGTATAATTATTCTCCCCTTGAAGTACTAATTTATAGGAACCTTTGTTACTAAGTACTATAACATAATGCTCATATTATTTAAACTCTAGACACTGAGCAAGAATTTGAGAATTTTCTGTTAATAAATACATAGATTTTAAAAAACTGCAACTATTGTTGAGGATTTCAAGATCTTCCTCAGTAATTGATAACATAAGTATTTTAAAAACAGAATTTTTAAGGAATCAACAATTCGATCTAGTTGATATCTATAGAATGCTCTATTTAGCAGAGAAAATAATAATGTACATTATTTTCAAGTACTAGCGAAACCCTGACCAAGACAGGCCACATTCAAGGCCACAAAACGCATCTAAATAATTATGAAAAACAGAAATAATGCATACTATGTTCTTTGATCATAATAATCATAATATAACTAAAATGAATAATAGAAAATTATCTGCAAAAAAAATCCCAAATATTTGAAAATTTAAACAACTTCCTTTTAAATAGGTCATAGGACAACACACAGACACACACATGAAAATTTAGACAATATTATGAATTGATTAAAAATGATAACAATATATAAAAATTTGTGGGATCCAGCTAAACTAGCGTTTAGAGAACTGTTGTATAGCATCAAATGCTTATATTAGACAAGAAAAATTGTCTTGAATTAGTGATTGAACTAGGCTTCCAATTTAAGAAACTAGAAAAAAGAAAGTCAAATTAAGCAAAATGAAACAAATGGTAATGATAATAAATAACATAATTCAACAAAATAGAAACCAGAAAAAGAAAATCAATAGAATCAAATGTTGCTTCTTCAAAAAATATCAACATAATTGATAGAACTTCAGCCAGATTGATGAGGAACAGAAGACAGGTATTATTTAACTATATAAAAGATAAAATAAAGGACATAACTGCAGACTCTACAGACATTAAAATAATAAAGATTTATTATAAACAACTTTATGCTAATCAACAACTTTGAGCAACTGTAGAAATTCTGTAAAGGACAAAAATTATCAAAATGCATTAAAGGAGAGTTAGATAACCTGAAGGGGCACATGTATTTGAGAAACTGATTTTGTAGTTAAAAAGTTTTCTACCAAGATAATCCCAGACACAGGTGGCTTTACTGGTGAATATTAGCAAGTATTTTAGGAAGAAGGAGTCCCAGTTTCGCATGAAAATCTTCCAGAGTATAGCAGAGGAACAAACTGTAACTAACTCACTTTGTGAGTCCAGACCAGGCAAAGAATTTACAACAAAAGTCACCTCTACAGAGCCCTCTTGATGAGAGGTGCAAAAATCCTCCACAGAATGTTAGCAGTTCAAACTTAGCAGTATATATTATATTAAAAAAGAATCATCATGACCATGTGAAGTTTATCTTGGGAATGCAAGACTAATTTAATGTTTTAAAATTAATATAATTCACAATATTAACAGCTAAAGAAGAAACACTACATGGTCATCTCAATAGTTACAGAAAAACATTTGATAAAAGTTGATGTACATTCATGAAAAATTCTCAGTAAACTAGAAAGAGGGAAAAGTTATTCAACCTAATAAAGGGCATCTAGGTCCTATACAGTGCAATAAGGCAATTTAAAAATTCAGGGTAAGAATATGCAGTATTGGCACAAAAATATGTAGATGAATGGACAAGGATAGAAAATCCATTAATGGACCCAAACTAATATGGCGAGTTGATTTTCAGAAAAAAACACTAAGGCAATTGAATGTGGAAAGGATGACCGTTCAATAAATTATGTGAGCTAAATTTTTAAAACATCAGGTTTAGACAAAGGTATCTTAAGTAGGAAACAAAAAGTGTAAACATAAATACTCAATTTTTTATCATCAAAATTAAAACCTTTGCTCTTTAAAATATTGTTAAGGAAATGAAAATATAAGCTATAACCTGGGAGAAAATATTTTTGAAAGCTATATTTGATTAAGAGCTTGTATCCAGAACATATGAAGAACTCTCACAATTAAATAATGAGACAAAATCCCAAATGAGGGAAAGGGTTTGAATAGGTATTTCAAAAAGAAGATACATACATAGCAAATAAGACCATAAAAATGTGCTGAACAACATTAGTCATTAGGAAGATAGAAATTGAAACCACTACACACTCCCTAGAATGACTACAATTGCCAACGCTGACAATCCTGTGTCTTAGTAAAGATCCAAAGCAACAGTGACTTTCATTTATTTTTGATGATAAAAATGGTGAGATGCTTTTAGGGAACCATTTGGCAATTTCTTCTAAAGGTAATTATACACTTATCATATGACCCAGCAATCCTCCTCCTGGATATTTACTACAGAGATTTAAAAACATGGCTACACAGATGATTGTATAGGAATGTTCATAGACATTTTATGAATTATAGCTAAAAACTGGGATGAATGCAAATATCTATTAACTAATGAATAGATAAAAACTGGTATATTCACAATGAAAAATAATGGAATAAACCAATGACATAGCAATATAATGGAATAAACTAATGATACATGTACAACACAGAAAATTTTAAAGATAATATGTTGATAAATAAAAACCTATGTTCGCATAAAAATTTATGCACAAATGTTTATAACAGCTTTATTTGTAGTAGCCCCAAACTAGAAACAACCAAATGCCCTTCAATGGGTAAATGGTTAAACAAACTGTGGTAGATTAATATATGGAATATTACTTAGCAATGAATGAACTATTGATCTGTAGGTCAACTTAAATGGATTTCAAAGAAGTCTTGCTGAATTTTTTAAAAAAACCCTGAAAACGTTTCATTCTGTATGATTTACTGTGCGACATTCTTGAAATGACATTATAGAGATGCAGAAAGGAGCAGCGGCTGCTGGAAGTTGGAGGGGAGTGGGAGGAAGGTGGTAGCTGTGGCTGTAAACGGGTAGCATGAAGGATCTGTGGTGTGGAGCTATTCTGTACCTCCATGTGGCAAAGGTCATTTGAATCTATACATGTGATGAAATGCATAGAACTAGACACACACACACACACACACAAATGCACATAAACCTAGTGAAAATGGAAAACAATGGATTTTAATGGACGTTTATTTCAAGGTCATGCTATGGTACTAGAGTTATGCAAGATCGGGGGAGGTGGGTAATGGGTATATGGAATCTCTATGATTTCCTAACAGCTGCATGTGAACCTAAAATTAGATCAAAATAAAAAGTTTATAAAATAATATGTTGAATGGAAAAAAAGCCACACACAAAACCTCATATACTGCATGATTCAGTTTAGATGAAATTCTAATAAAGGCAAACTACAGTTATAGAAAACAAATAAGTGATTTCCAGCATCCAGAGAGTGGAGGAAGGGCATTGAATACTAAGTGACAAAAGCAAATGTTCCAGATGATGATTGTTACATGACTCTTTACATTTATCAAAAATCACCAAATTGTATACTTAAAATTGGCATATTTTATTCTGTGTAATTATGCCTCAGTTCATATTACAGAATTTTAAAAGTAGATGTCAGTAATGTAGTAAGGCATAGTATAAGTATATTGATATTGTATTTCCAAAAAATTAAAATTATTGTTAAAAGATACCATTCAGGCCAGGCGAGGTGGCTCACACCTGTAATCCCAGCACTTAGGGAGGCTGAGGCCAGTGGATCATGAGGTCAGGAGATCGAGACCATCCTGGCCAACATGGTGAAACTTCATCTCTACTAAAAATACAAAAACTAGCCAGGCATGTGCCTGTAGTTCCAGCTACTCAGGAGACTGAGGCAGGAGAATCGCTTGAACCTGGAAGGCGGAGGTTGCAGTGAGCCGAGCTCACGCCACTGCACTCCAGCCTGGGCGACAGAGTGAGACTCCATCTCAAAATAACAAAAAAAAAAAAAAAAAATACCCTTCAAAGCAGCAAAATTAGAAATTATAAAAGAATAAATTTAAGAATTGCATGGAGATTATAAAGCTGTAAAGACACTGGAAGAACAAAAAAATTTTAAATATATGCCTAGACACATATGTAATTCAAGGAAAAGATTCAATATTCTAACTATGTAAATCCTTTCCCAATTTCTCAGTAAACGTAATACTAGTTATCACAATAAGATTTATTTTTATATTACTCTCTATAAAATATGAAAAACATTCCAAAATATTTAGCCAGAAAAAGAGTGAATAACATAAGAAATAAAGTGTAAGAGAGGAGGACATATTCTTCAAAGTGTTAAAAGTATATTGTCAAACTGTAGTAATTAATATATTATGAGACTGATACCAGAATAGATTAGCAGATCAAGGGAAAAGAATAAGAAGTTCATAAATGGCCTGAAACACATTTTAGAAATTTGGACATAATAAATAATAAAGCGTCAGATCAGTAGGGGTAACTAGTATGGGAACAAATCACTAATTATTTGAATAACATTAAATTAGATTTCTATGTTACACCTCACAAAAATAAATTTCTGACAACATAATTTTTTATATTTAGCCAGTTAAAATTTTCTAAAATTTGGTTGGTTTTGTAGGGTACATTGTAGCTTCTATTTTCTGTCTCTATTCCTATTTTCTACAATAACGTCTATTCTATTGAGTTATCTACTCGATCCCCAGCTCCAGGGTGACTATTAATTAGCTGGATCCAAAGAGTACAATTAAAATATGAAACCATTTCTATTTGTTAAATTGAAAAAGGTCAAAATTGTTGATAACATTTATTGCTCTCAGGGTTATAGGGAAATTGGCAATCATACATTTCCAATGGGTATGTATGTTGATACATTTAAATTTATCTTGTTCTTAAAAACATACAAAACAAATTGGTTTTAAGAAAACAATATACAAGCATGTCACCAAATGTAAAATTACATACTTTAAATTCCAAAATTCATCTTCTAGACATTTATCTCAAGGAAGGGCAAAAATTTACCTTAAGGAAGGGCAAAAATATTTATCACAGTATTGATTATAATAGCAAAAATGTAATAGTATCTTAAATAATAGGATGTAAAACTAATTTGATTTGCTAGGCAAAAACATACTATAACACAAATTCTAAAACTTATAATAACATTTATGTAGCACTTAACAAATGCAAGTCACTCTAGCCATTGAAATAATTGTGTAGCTCTGTACTTATTGATGTAGAAATAAGTGTATTTTATATAAAAAAGCTTACATAGCTATGCATCATATTTCATTTTTTCCACATAGGTAAGCAATCTATAGTGTGTATATTCATAGAATAAATTCTGGAAGGTTCCACGTCAATTGATGTTAGAGTGACCACATCGGGATTCTCCTGGAACAGCCTATTTTCCCAGAGTAATTATTACACCGCTTTCACTCTGAAGAGGTCCCAGTTTGGACAGCAAATTGTACCGACATGATAGTTATGTGTGATTGTTTTAACTTTCTTAATTATATCAATGTTCAATTATATCTTAAAATGAGCATACAGTATATAACTTGGGCAAAGAAGAAACAATCATACAGCTATTTCAATGTGGAAGAACCAAAAAGTAGGTTCTAGACAGTATGTGCTTTACAGCAGACAGAAGATACGCAGTGAATTACAATACTAATGAAAATAATCCAAATTTTGGTATTTTCTCTCCACTATTTTATAGTCATTTCCTTGTTGAGAAGAGTTGCAGGGAGGAGGAAGATGAATTACCATCTTTTTCTCAGTTTTACCTATCTGACCCTGTGATGAAACAACTGTAAACTCATTTTTCAGAAAGGTTTCTAAACAGGAAGTGTTTTCAATGGGAGGAGGAAAAGAACCAGTTGCTATCAACAGAAAGTAAAATGCTAAAAATCTCTGAAAGTTGAAGAGTTGCAAAGAGCAGTTAAATATTTCATTAAGTAATGAATGTTCCAAGCAGAAGGAAGAGACTGGAGGGGTACAAGAGACAGAAGTAGTCTTCAACAGGGATTCTTGGTTAGAGGGCCTCTTGAGAGAATCTGCCTGTATTGGTAATAACATGTGCCTTTCTTTAAATGCATGAGTTTGTCATGAAAGAGAGGTTTGTAGAAAATTGGAACAAAAATTGCCTAATGGAATGATGGGAACAGCAGGTCTTGAGGCTCCAAAGTGGTATAGAAAGCTTACATTAATTAAGATCTAACTGGAGAGTGAACATCAGCCTCTTGATGCAGTGGAGAGGGTTGGGGTGGAGAGAGAAATTGTCTTTACTGCTTTCAGTAGATGTTTGCATCAGCATAACTCAGAAGATTTCTGACCTTGAGAGTCATAATGAAGTTAAGCTAAGCCCTTAGAGAATACCAGTTATATTTAGCAGGAACAGGCATTGTTGAATTTTAAATTATAGAATGTACCAAGACATGCTCAGATCTGAACCGCAAATGTCAGCTTGGGTGAATTTATAATATCCTAAGTAAGACTAGCTAAACCCATTCTATGATTTGTGTAAAGTCTAAGGCTCTCCCTATGACGTCTGTAAATTCCAGGAGGATTCTTTTCTCAAGTTCACCTTGATCTGAGTTTCTGCCACTGTTCACCGTCCTATGCATATGCCTTTTCTCACAGAGGTCCCCACGTAGAATTCTGTTCTTTTGTTTATTATACATATGAATGCACTTACATACAACTCACACACCACTCATAGAAAGCATTTGTGGGTGTAGGATACTTTACTGAAAGTTTGGGAATAAGGAAAGGTTTACAACCACACAAACAGACTTCCAGTGTTGTAGCCATTTGTACAAACCTTGATCCTAGTTCTTGCCATCTGCTTAGCCCATTTCTCTCTTTTTCGCTATGTCTCTCCTCGTCTTTCCTCCTAGGCCCCTTTCCTTGCAGACATAAAAACAAATATTTCTGTATTTTTATACACAGTGTTAGCTTTTTCTATTCCTTTCCCATATAGGCTTAGTGAGGGGCTCCTTTTGTGACTCTAATTACTCTGGTCTAATTAAATTCTTAGACAATGTGTATTATTTCTCCATTACCCATCTAGGTAAAGTGATTTTATTTTACAGTTTAATTGTATTTCTCAATCTCACCATCAATTCACAGGTCTTTTTCATTTCTTACGGTGGGCAATTAAATAATTCATACTCTATTTTATTAAATAGCCTATTATAATAAAGAGTTATTGAAGAGAGAAGAGCATTTTTATTTTATCTCTAGCAGTTATTCAAGTTTGAAATAAATCTAAGCTTTTTGATTATATTTAAGAATTCAAAGCAATATTGTTCATCTAGGAGGAGTTTTGAGACACATTTTAGGCATTGGAGAAAGTTTAGGTAGATAACATGTTGAATTCCAGAATACTGACTAGGTTTTTTACAATATCATGTTTGTCTTTTTATTTACATGTTAGTTGGATTCATAGAAAGTGGAAATAAGTTAAAAAAATTTAAATCAAACTACATATTCTCATGAGAAATAAACAAGCTGAATCAATGGTACAAAAGGTTGAAAAATGTCATATTGAAGTTGTATTTTGTTTTTGCCACATTTACTTATTGGAACAATAAATACACAGATTTGAAAACAATGAATGCATACAAATCTGTATTATGAGAACAAAAGTTAGAAACAGTGATGCGAGCCACAGAATAAAACCACAGTATTAGTTCTTTTATCCTCTATCATCTCTGTCATAGATATTCTTGCATAGGGAGTCCTCTTCATATGCGGTGGTTCCAGCCTTAGTACATCCTTTCGTCTTGGCAGCACTGTCAAATATCTCCCTGACTGTGCTTTTTTCACTGTTAACAGTGATCTTTTCAACTCTTTCAGTGGTTCTTCATCTGAATGCTTTCTTATGACATTAACTGAAGTTTCTCTAGATGGGAATTTATTTGAGTAAAACAGCAGCAACTATAAATCTGCAAAATAAAACAAGAACTCAGAGAGCACATAGCCTCAGAAGATGTGAGCGATACGGAAGAACTGGGAGGCAATGTGTCCCACAGCGGCCTCATATCCTTACCCGGAATGGTGCTGTCTGGGTCTCCTTCACCGCCAGTGGAACCCTGCAACTGGTCTGTGACTTTGGTGTGCATTTTTATCTGACATCAGTGTATACGTATTTTAACTTATTTAAGATTGTCATCTTTTAAAAAACAAATAATTATTGCACGTACATTTTTTTTTTTTTCAAATTGGAAGGTGTGTGTAGTTCATTTAATTCTTCCCACTGGTCTCAGAGGTAGGACTGCTATGTTTAAAACAAATTCTTCGACTTCTCTTCAATAGTTTCATTTCCCAGACTTTGATAATTGCCTGCTGTTATCTTTCTCCAACTTTTGTTGTCACAAGTAGATATTCCAAATAGTGTCTCTAATTAAGCAGGTGAAGGCTGAAGCTAATGCTATCTATGTGTATCCATGTAATATCATGCCAGTGTGCCTTTCAGACTTCCTGTTTTGCGAACTTGCAGCTGGAAGACTGTTAGTTTCCATGTGTTATGAATGCAGAACAGTCCAGTCTGATTTTGGCATGTGGTACATTTTTCCTTCTTCTATCTGTCAGTCTTTTAGTCAGCTCACTCATTTGGGCAATGACGCAGTGTGGCGCATCATATATTCACATGATCTGGCTTCACTTGGTGGTGTAAGTTCGTTTCTCAGGAGCAGACTCTGAGATGCACATTAATGAGCAGGATGCTTATTAGGGAGAGCTCTGGGAATTTAACAGTGAGGACGGGAAGGGAGCAGGATTCCGTAGAGGCAGCTTTGATGCTGTCCTAATGAAGGGCTCAGCTCCCCATCAGAGGGTGTTCTGGAAACTGGGATCTCTGTTCAAAGTTGTCCTGAGTTGAAGCAAGAGAGCCAGCACTCTCTTACACCCACATAGATCGGTCTTTGGATATGTGCTTTTCCTAGAAGGAAGCTGACCTTGGACCAGACCGTTTTCTTCAGCTGAAGCGATCTTCAAAGATGGATGGCAGCTGAGGTTCATCTTCTGGTAGCACTCTCAACAGCTGGAAGAAAAATTTCCTCATTCCTGCCGATCTGTGTGTTCCATCACAGTACCTACCACACACTTGAAACATCATTCAGTTTACCAGGTTTCTCTGAATCAATAGAATATTAACTTTAAAAAAATACTTTTTTTCCAATCAATATCTTACACAAAATCTGTAAATATACATAAAATATAAAAGACATAAAACCATCTTATTTACCAGAGTACCAAACATATGACTCCACAGATATCTCTACAGATGCTCACATACTTAGGGCTTCTTGGAACACATTTGAAAACCAGCTAGATGGAAAGTTGTAGAAATTCGCTGATCATCAGTATCAACTGAAGAGCAATAGCAACAAGAAACAAGAACACATACACACACATTGTTAGGGTCCATACCAGGAGACTCTACTTCAAAAGGTCTGAGTTTGAGCATCAGGACATAAATATCCATACATATTTATATGCACATGTACAAATGCACAGACACACATTTGCATGTATGTGTGTGTGTCTCATGTGATTCTAGATTTGTGCTGTTGAATAATAGCTTTTAAATGCCAATTTGTTTTAAATTATGAGAAAAAAAGGGCAAATATGAGTTCCTATTTATTGCCTAAAAATAAAAATGTTTCTAAAGATCATGGCATAGAGATTGGGAGGTAGTCAGGGATAGGAACCCTGATATGCTATAATTATCTTCTGTTCTTAATCTTCTGCTTCTTTTATTAGTTACATGTCATTAATTTTATGGATTTGAGTTATTACTCAGAATAACTTGGTGACTCTTCTTGGAGCCAACTTTATCGGCTCATCTGGTTAGGTGCTGGGGGAAAAGTTCTGTGATGAACTTTGACCTCCATCTTCACATTGACTTCCTTGGTATGTGCATCTTCAAATATAATTGACAATGCCACAGTCCTCTTCAAAATGACAGTATCCACCAGAAGGTTATGAACGATCCTGCCACTGTATGTAGTAATTAGCGCTTGGGAGTATTTATTTATGAATTAAATATTTATTGATTAAATGCTGCAGGCTAAGCACTATTCTGGGTGTGATATTTCAGTAAACAAAAGAAGACATTCTAGCAGACTGACAAAAACAATAGACATAATAAGTACATTTTGTTGAATGTTAGAATATGATAAGTGCTATAGAATAATGAAAAAGGAGAGTAGAATTAAGAAGGATCAGAAACGTTATAGAAGGAGGAATGGAGGTTCTAATTTTAGGTAGAGGGGAACAATAGACACTGTGGACTATGAGAGAATGGCAGGGGGAGGAGTGGGTTAAGAAAACTACCTATCAGGTACGATGCTCGCTACCTGGGTAATGGGATCTGTACTCCAAACTCAGCATCATGCAATAATCCCATGTAAAAAAAAAACTGCACATGTACTCCCTGTATCTAAAATAACTGAAATTAAAAAATTTTAAAAATGCCATAAAGAAGAAATTTAAGTGAATGAAAGAATAAGTAAATAAACAAGATTCAGATAAATTATATTTAGAAGGCGACATTTGAACAGATATGAAAAGGGATGTCAGATTTCTCCCAGATAACCACAACCCGGCCTCCTGGTTATTTGGGAGAAATCTGTTCTTGCTAGAGTTGGGTTTCTTAGTGATTACACTATGACATTTGGGGCTGAATAATTCTCTGTTGGGAGGGGTAGGGTGTGGAGCTGCGCTATGCTTTGTAGAACATTCAGCAGCAACCCTGACCTGTATCCACTTGACACCAATAATATCTTTCCCTTCCAGTTGTTACTCCCAAAACCGACTGCAAACATTGCCACGGTGGGCCAAACTCATCCCAATTGAGAACCACTGGTATAAACTACATTAATAATTTTGTAATTTTTTCCGTTTGCATCGTGTCTCAGCACTACCTATTATGCAGTCCAACTTCCTGCTGAATTGTAAATTGCTACCTTTGTCAAACATAAAGTCCTCATATTTGTGTCAGAGTTGTTCTATTACATTTCAAAGGTCAATTTATCGATCTCTGAATAAATATTCTCCTAATTACTATAACTTTATAAGCCTGACAGGGAAAATTCCTCCTCCTCATTCTTTGAAATTAACCATTCTTGGCTGTGCATTTTTCCATATGCATTTTCAGACTCGCTTGTCACAGTCTATAAAAAACTGTGATGGGATTATGATAGAAATTCATTAAATTTATAGATTAATTTAGAGGGAATTGACACCTTTATGAAATTGATTCTTCCCATCCATGACCAAAAGTATCTCTCTTCATTTACTTAGGGGATTTTTATGCCTTCAGTAAAGATATTATTCATTGTCTCCATATAGGTCTTGGACCTTTTTTGATAGATTTATTTCCGGCTACAAGATAGGTTCTATTGCTAATGTGAATAATGTTTTTGAAAACAATTATACTTTCTTAATGGCTGTTGCTAGTGCAGAGGGATGTAACTAATTTTTGTATCTTCAATGTGACTGCTTTGCTTATTATTTCTAGCATTTTTCCTATAGATTGTATTTAATAGTCGAGGAAGACAAATATATAATTGGCAGATTATAAATTATCTTTTTCTTCCCAATACTTTCACTTCTAATTGCTTTTTATTGTCTTGTTGCTTTAGTTGGCAGTAATAGTAGAGATTTTTCATTCTGTTGCTGATATTAAAGTGATTGATTCTATTATTTCACCTTAAGTCCAACAATTGCTATAGCCCTTTGGTAGGCAACCATTAACAGGTTAAGGATGATTCCTTCCATATTTAGTTTGCTATGAATTTTATCTCTCCTGGCTATTTTATTTAATATATTTTTGGATTTATTGAAATGATCTCAGAATTTTTCTCCTTTAATCAATAAATAGGGGTAAATTACATTAACAGATTTTTCTAAAGTTAACCTTTCTGACATGACTGGAACAAACACTCCTTGTTCATACTCCTTAGGAAGGAGAATGACTCCCTTCTGCAAGTGAGGAGCTAACTGCTCCATTTCTGCAGACCTCATTCCTAGAAGAAGTTGCCCATGCAGGAAAATTCAGGTTTATAGGAACCTAAAGCTTATTCAGTTTGGAGTCTGTCTATAAAATAAACTCATAGAATTATGAATACCAAATATGAAATTGAGCGTATATTTAAAATTGAAAAGAAACCATAATAAATTACAAAATTTTATAAGGCTGACAAATACAATAAATACCACAAAATCTAGAAAAATAACTTTTTTATTCATGAACAACTTGATCATATGTCACCATAATACTTTCAGTTTTGACAACTTTTGGCCACATACCCGTTAATAAATCACCTCTTTATGGGACAAGAATTTAAAAGGATTTTCTATGTAGAGTCTGGACAAATTATTCAGTCCTTTCTTTAGTATAAATAAACAACAGCAGTTTTTAAAACATTACTCATATTGGGTATTCATAACACTTGAAAATTCTCAAACACGTATTGTCTCTGTTTCATATATCTGCTACAGGTCTGCTCTCTCTAAACACCAGAATTCTGATAAATTTTATTTTGCATGATTTCCATAGAGGTGCTTGGTACATTTTTAAGTATATAATCTGCATTATCTCATATATTCATGACAAGAAAACTTCTGTTTTGAAGAGGCATCATTAAGAAACAAATCCTCTTCTTATAATTTTATACATGTGATATTTGGAAGAAATTTCCAGAGACTAGCTTATGGCTCCATAGAATTCAAAGCTTATTTCTCTTCAATTTTTCACATATCGCTGTTATAGAGATTTGAGGCATACCTGCAGACTATGATACCACTTTGAGCCTTGTAGTTTTTCAACATGGCATAGTGTATTAGTCTGTTCTCACACTGCTATAAAGAAATAGCTGAGACTGGGTAGTTTATACATAAAAAAGGTTTAATTGGCTCACTGTTCCACAGGTTATACAGGAAACATGATGTTGGCATCTGCTTGGCTTCTGGGGAGGCCTCAGGAAATGTGCCATCATGGAAGAAGGTGAAGAGGGAGCACACACATCGCATAGCTGGAGTAGGAGAGAGAGAGAGGGGGGGAGATGCTATACACTTAAACAACCACCTCTCACAAAAACTCACTATCACAAGAACACCACAAACAGGGAAATCCATCCTCATGATCCAATCACCTCCCACAGGTCCCACCTCCAACATAGGGGATTACAATTTGACATGAGAATTGGGTGAGGACACAGAGCCAAACCATATCACATAGTAAATCTTCACAGTTAGCAGGAAGATATTTCTGGAAGTCATTTCAACACTGAGGTGTTTGGCAATAATGTAACTATACACGGAAGGGACTCTGAAGCTCATAACTATATTTCACTAAATGCAAAATAAATGTATCTCCCAACTCCTCTTCCCCTTAAGTGGATTTCAGAAATGGCCATGACTATATCACTATCAAATGGCACTACAGAATACCAGTTTGGGTTGAGGAAACCTGATCTTAAAGATTGCAGCAAATATATCTTATTTAACCAGTTTTACAGAAATATATGACCAGATACCATTGCTAAGGCCCCTCTTGGGGCCTTGGGAAGAATCTGTGTAAGGTAGGGGCCATGAAACTTGCATTTTATTAGCTTTAGGGTTCACACATGCCTGGTCACATTTATGCAATTAAAAACAAAGCGAAATGAAACTGAATATATAACATATGGCATTTGTAAGGTTGTGTGACATATTTCACAATGTGTTCCCCTTGCAGCCTGTCCAATGAGGACACACACTCCACTTTTCACAGAACATTTACCTCCAGACTGCTAATTAAAATAAGATGCCCATAAATCATGTCTCTGATAGAGAGCTGCATGAGACAAAGGCAAGGAAAATTAACTTTAAGAAAATGTCTGATAATTAAACTTTCATTTTCCTTCCCATCCCCAAAATTTGCTTGCTTTTCCTATAGATTGAAGTCATTTATTTTTTCTCCACACTCACATAACTCCCACTAATATTTGATATTAATGAAATGCATATGACTAAATATTCTTATATGTGATGATTACTCATAGAGGGATGATAAACAACATCTTCTAAGTGCTTTGATCTCTAAACTCTTAAGTTACTTTTGTTTTTATATGGAGGTCTTTGGAAATACTGAATAGATGTTCTTGAACTTGCCCTCTGTTGGAGAAGAGTTCCACATAAAAAAAATGAACACATTAGCTCCATGTTTTCCCTCCAGGAAATAGTCAGATTTCTGAGAATTACTAAGGAACTCAATTAGGGAAACATTCTAAGAAACTATAAACAGATAATGTTTATCTTTCCTTTCTCAAATCTTCCCTTTCTGTGCACGTTCCCTCTTCCTTTTGTGTTCATTCTGTTAAGATATACGTAGTATTTATATTCTTTCCTGTTCTTTTTTTTTGAGACGGAGTCTTGCTCTGTTGCCCAGGCTGGAGTGCAGTGGCGTGATGTTGGCTCACTGCAAGCTCTGCCTCCCGGGTTCAAGCAATTCTCCTGCCTCAGCCTCCCGAGTTGCTGGGACTACAGGTGTGTGCCACCATGCCCGGCTAATTTTTTTTTTTTTTTTTTTTGTAGTTTTAGTAGAGACGGAGTTTCACCACATTAGCCAGGATGGTCTCGATCTCCTCACGTCGTGATCCACCTGCCTCAGCCTCCCAAAGTGCTGGGATTACAGGCATAAGCCACCGAGCCCGGCCTTTCCTGTTCTTTTTAATCCAATTTTAGGGAAGCTTCTGATAGACTGCTGTGCCTCAAGTATCAATTTCTAACCAATTCATTCCTGACGGTTTGTTTTTCACTGACATTTTTGCTGGATCTGTGAAGCTCAAAACACACAACAAAATAAACTAAGAATGATTATCTGAGAAAGTGCTAAGAACAAGGAAATAAATGTTGGTTCCAAATATAACCATAAAGCATTTAAAATGAAATAGTTCTGATTTATTAAAGGAAAGATAAACAGTGAAGAGACATCTTCGAAGATGAGTAGAAAGTAGGAAAAATAAAAACTTGAGAAAATATTGAGGTAATCACAGCTTTTCAAAAGTCAAAGGAAATTTACAGTGGCAACAGATGAATCCACTCCAATTCCCAAATTTTCAGAATGGCTAGGGTAAATAAACCTTCTCAAATAAACTTTGAAATAGCAAATACCTGAGGAGGAGAATTAGCTTTGCTCATTTTGAACCAAGAGACTATAAATTCTAATGAATGAGAGGGCAGCTACCCTCTGTCCTAAGCATAAGGTTGTATAAAATAGCAGATGTTTTTATTAGGCATTTCAACATTTTGTCCTGGGGATAAATATCACTGTACCTCGGCCAGGGGAAGGGAGCACACTGAAATGGGAATATTGTTGGTACTATGGGCCCCACATGTGCCTGAGCATCAATGTCACCTGTGGAGCTTCTTAAACCCCCAAATGCCAGATGCACAACCTGTACTGGGAACTAATGGCCCATTAAATGTAGATCAGAAGCAAGAGGCTGCTCTTATGGAATGTTTTTTTTTTTTTTTTAATTAAGTTGTGGTAATTGTTAAATCATACTTCCTAACTAAATATAATCCAGCCAAACCATCCAGATAGTCATAGAGCAGGCACCTGGATCATTGCTAAAGAGATTTCAACTCTTCTTTTTCTCACCAAAGACTGTTCCTTTTTTTTTTAAATTTTATTATTATTATACTTTAAGTTTTAGGGTACATGTGCACAATGTGCAGGTTTGTTACATATGTATACATGTGCCATGTTGGTGTGCTGCATCCATTAACTCATCATTTAGCATTAGGTATATCTCCTAATGCTGTCCCTCCCCCCTCCCCCCACCCCACAACAGTCCCCGGAGTGTGATGTTCCCCTTCCTGTGTCCATGTGTTCTCATTGTTCTCTGTTCCCTTTTTTTAAACCTGACATTTTAAAGCCACCCTTCTTCATGGTGGCAGACTCACCTAAACTACTACATATATGTAATAGATGCAAGAGGCAGATAAGGGGGAAGAGTCCCAGGAGAATCTCCCACTCGTCTGCCCACTTGATGGACGGGGTGGAGCCCCGGGCGTTCGTTCCCAGCATTTGCAGAGGGGAGGAGCCTGGCCTCTTCAGTTCCTGTGTGGTAGCCTGGTATTCAGTCTGTGAGGGGGAAGCTGGCTGGGAGGACCCCCTCTCACTTTGCTGAGAGCTTTCCCCCAACTGCCCCCCTTTTTGCCCAGTGACTTCCTTTCCCCTCACCCTTCAATGTGTCTGCATGCCTAACTTTTCCTGGTCATGACACGAGAACCTGGATTTAGCTGAACTAAGGAGCAAAAAATCTGCAGCATATGTGTGTGCATAGGGACTAAAAGTATGGGCCTTAAACTTGCATCAGAGCTTGAATACTGATTCTGCTTCTTACCGGTCCTACGACTTGGGCATATTATTTAATCTCTGAGCTTCTTTATTCCATCTTTTAAATGAAGAGAATGATACTTAATTTATAGGAATTTTTAAGAATTCACTGTAATGATTGTACTAGAAAGTTATTTACAAGGTACTAGGCACATTTTAAATTACAAATTGCAACTGCTTCCTAGTGACATTGAGAATAAACACCAATCTCTGTATGTGAACTATTTACAGATCGTGTTGTCAGGTACATTAATATTCTGAAATCTTCATTAGAACCACCTGACTTTATTGACCAACGTTATATTATTTTCTGAGCTGTATTCACTTGTCACACCTATGAGTTCCAAAATACAATGTGTATTTAGGCTTTTGTAGCATTGTGGACACATAGGATATATCTTTCCAGCTTTCCTTTCTGTAGGAAATACCCCACTCTAATGTCATAATAATCCTCTTCAGTCTCCATCACCTTACTGACCAGTTAAGAGCATTTCAATACAAGGAATATCACAATTATTTCAGGTACAGGTATGCTGTACAAGCCAGACCTAGAGTTCTTCCTGTACTATTGCAGGATTTTGTTGAGAAAGATGTTCCTTAATATCCTCTAGAATCACAGGCTGCAAAGGGACATGCAAGCCTGAAATTGTTGATTGTCTTTCCCGTCACGTGGAGACAGCCTCCATGAAAATGAAGGCAATATAAATGTGGAAGTACAGGAAACGAGAAAGAAACCAGTGGTGCCTGAAGTGTGAGTGCCTGGTTTCAGTCATGCCTGAAGTGAACTGTGAACATTGTATACCCTCATAGATATTCTAGTTTTATAAGCCAGTATGTATGCTTTTTTTCCAAGGTGGTTTGCACTGGATATCTGCTCTACTTTCATTCAGAAGCATTCTGTCCAGTAAACATATCATGTTTTCTTTTGCCTGGAATTCCTGTGTGTTTCTGTGCATCCAGGAAGTGCTATTTTATTTTTGAATTCCTCGGTAGAACTTTCCTGAACCATTTCCTTTATTGCATCCCGGCTAACTTAGTGACTCCACCCTTTGTTCATGCCGCTGCCCAATCCCAACTGTGTTAGCTGTCTTAAGTATGTGATTTCCTCACAGACTATTAACTCCTCCAGGATAGGGACTGTGTCTTACTCAACTTTATAATTTCAGAATCTTGCAGAGCACCTAACACCTAGAGGAGATTAATGATATCTATTTTACAGTATAACTAAAGGAAACATAAGAAGTCACTTGCAGTTTTCAAATGCAGAGTCAAAATTTAATCTTCTCCTTGGCACACCCTATACGTGAGGACTATTTGATCACAACACTCATTCACTGAATGTGAATACTGGAATCTAAGAGAGAGCAGACCACATCTTCCATGATGGGGAATGGTAAGCTAATATAGTTCAAGCACTTTGCTTTCTGATAATTTGGCAACTTGGAAAATCTAGAAAAATAGATTATTTACATAGTCCATTGGATTCATTCTCTTCCAGTATCAGCTGTCTAAAATAATCCTTTAGTAGACACTGGCTTCCCATCAATTTATGATTAAATTCTCTAGCAAATGCCTGTGGTGCAGATGGTCTCTCAAGCAGGTTTCCCCACTGGGAAGAAAGTACACTGATTGGCTACTGTGGATAGCTGGATTCCTGGCAGTCAAGATTTCTTCTTGTAACTTATTAAAGTAGCTTTCTAATACCAATCAATCCTGTGTGAGTTTGATTGGTGTGAGACCGGTTTCCTGGGGCTAAATTACTACAAGTAAGCTGTTCAGGCTGTGTACCTGGGAGATCAGTGTATGGACTCATGCCCACAGGAGACCTTCCCTGTGATAGCTGTCAGTCTTCCATCGCAGCTCCACTCCTTTAAGCCCAGGCCTGTTCTGCTGAAGGTGCACACTGAGCATATCAATATTTCATCAGGACATGCATACCATTTGCCTTTAAATGTGGCATTTGCTAAATCCTCAGATACAGTTTGGATTGTGTCTTATGGCCACTTTTGCTTTTGAGTCTCATCTCTGAAATTCAAATATAAGGCAACAAAGAAATATAATTTGTTTTTTAAAAGCATTTAATTTATATCAATTTTAAGAATAAATATCATTAAAGATTGGAGAAACAATAGACTGTATGGTGACCAGTGGACATGGAAATCTTTTAAATTCCAAAGGCTTTTCCCCACCTTCTTTAGCTGGATTCTAGGGTTCAGATATTTTATGTAAAAAGACATTCCTCAAAAAATTTTTCAACATCCTTCCTAACACTCATCTGCCATGGGCTTTGAGAGAAAGGGTGCCATTCTTCAGTCTCAGAGTTTCTCTAAGATAAAACAATGCAAACCCTTTGGCACAATTAGTGAGCAATTGCTCTCTGTGGGTGTGGACCATAGTTTGTTTTGTAAACAATTGTTCCCAATGTCTGTGGCCCATAGTTTGTTTTGCAAACATTGGGTCAAGCTCCTTCAGAGGGACCTTCAAGGCACTATGAACTCAAATAGGAATTTACTGGAGAGGGGAAGATTTAGTTCCCCAAAGAGAGGCAAAATGGGAAACACATTTATTGAACACCTGCTATGAGGTTGGTGTATCAGAAATGCTTTGTTAACAAAATTCACTTAAAACTATGAGGTGCCAGCAACTATAGCAAATAAGGATTAAAAAATTTGGGCTCAAATTATAATTCTGTCCTTTACTAACTGAATAACTCTGGGCAAGTTATGTAATCATTCTGAACCCCAATTTCTTCCTTTGTAAAACAGTACTAATCAGAGGGGCAGGAGGCAGAGAAACTTTAAGCAGACAGAGGTGGGACCCTAGTGGAAACCTTATCTTCAAGCCAAAAGTAGCCTGAAACCTATGGCCCAAAGTGAGAACTTCTATTCTTGTTTGTCTGCTCTCCAGATTGGTTCTTTTTGAATAATGTCTTTTTACCAATCGAATGTTGCCTTTTCCAAAACTACCTATGGCCTGGCCCACCTCCCATCCTGTGCCTATAAAGACCCCAGACTCAGCTGGCAGAGAGGAGAAGTGGCTGGATGTCAGGGAGAGGTAACTTGACTTTGGAGAAGTAACTGGAGTTGGGGAGACATCGGGGAGAGGCGACGACTTCAGAGACAATGGCTGGATGTCAGAGAGAGGCAATTTGACTTTGGCGGAGAGAGGCAGAGAGGTGACTTGACTTTAGGGAAGAGTGACTTGCCCTTCCTGTCCCCTTTCCAGCTCCCTTCTCCACTGAGAGTTGCTTTCATCACTCAATACGATTCTCCACATTCACCATCCTTTAATTCGTCTGCGTGACCTCATTCTTCTTGGGCACCAGACAAGAATTCAGGACCCACCAAATGGGGGTACCCAAAAAGGCTGTCACACTGGCCCTTTGCCCTCACTGGCGGAGGGCAGCTGCCCCACGTGATGAGGCAAAGGGCCTACTAAGCTGATAACACTACTGTCCACGGATGGTGGAGCTAAGAGAGCATTGTAACATGCATGGCCTGCAGAGAGTTTGCTCCTACTGGTGCCAAAGTGGCCAGCCAGTTCCCACACTCACTTGCCTGTGTGCTCCCACTCGCAAGGGGTGGAGTGCAGTGTACCCAAGTAAATGGAGTTTGCTCCTGCCAGTGCCAAAGCAGCCAGCCGATTCCCACACTTGTTCGCTCATGTGCTCCCTCCTAAGAGGGTTTGAGCGTGGTGGGCTGAGTAAACAGAGCACCACTGCTGTGAGTCCTGTGATGGGATCAAGAAAATATTCTGCATCACTACTAATAGTATATACATTTATAGTTTGTCAAAGTAAGAATTAAATGAGATGTCACCTTTAAAACCTGTTAATATAATGGTTTTTATTGTAGATTTATGTTTATTCATGATGTAATTAAATCAGATTTTTAATTAGATCACATTAGGAAACTTAGTATGCAACAAGTTGGCCATTTATGAATGCAAGTTGACCCTTATAACCCTATTTTTTGGTTTTGGAGGTAGAGGTGATGGGAAGAGGAGAAAGAAGTATGCATTTAAGAGGTAGGGAAGTAGGGTTAAGATTTTTGCAGAGCCTTGCAAAGCTGGATGATGATAGCAGACTCACTATTCTTTAAGTATTAGTTTATGATTTAGCTGCTCAGTTTCTCATTATTTTTTTAGAGTCTATTTTAGAGCCTTTGCCATTTTTAGGCTTGCTTACCACATGTCTCGATTTTTCTGATGCCAGAAATGGCTTTGAAAAGTTGTACAACACTGCAGCAACCTTGGTCATTCATCAGCTCTCAAGCATCCAAAGTGCTGCTGCTATTGTTCAGCAACATTGAAGGAAGGGAATTTGCCCCTCGGGACTCACTTTTGATTGCTGTTAGATTTTTAGTCATAGCTGTTGCCCTCATAAGAAACATCCGTACCACCTGGGCTGCCCTGCAGTTCTCCATTATAGCGCCCAAGCTGCTCACTGGGATACAGTGAGAGTGTAAGCATGTCACCCGTCGCAGCCTTGTTTGACTTGAGAGTCAAACCCAGTGTCTGAAATCTCTGTCTCTTGCCATCCTAAAACTGTACGCATCCACCTTTCTTCTCATCAGTTCTAGGAAAAATGACAAAAACAGACATTTTTCCCTTGCTTTCCAGTTAAGGCAACCGAACTTCCTTTTAAGCGTGTCACCTACCCTGCATTACACAGCTACAACAGAGCGTTAGCTAGCTCCATGATGAATGGCGGTGCCACTCTTAACCTTGTTTTGGAAGGGCAGTTTCCTGTTTTAATACAGTCCTTAGAAAATGAAAAAAAAAAAAAACCCTGAAACATCAACCACTCAAATATTGTTTCTTAGAGCCCACTTTACTCGTTTGACACTAGAGAATCTCAGAATTCTGAAAAAAGCCAAGTATGGGTGTTTGATATTTTGGCTTCAGATCCAAACCTCTGCTATAGCAATAGTAGAAAAGAACTGTTTGGCTGAGCGTGGTGGCTCACGCCTGTAATCCCAGCACTTTGGGGGGCCGAGGTGGGCAGATCACAAGGTCAGGAGATCGAGACCATCCTGGCTAACATGGTGAAACCCCATCTCCACTAAAAATACAAAAACAAAATTAGCTGGGTGTGGTGGTGGGCGCCTGTAGTCCCAGCTACTCGGGAGGCTGAGGCAGGAGAATGGCGTGAACCCAGGAGGCGGAGCTTGCAGTGAGCCGAGATCGCGCCACTGCCCTCCAGCCTGGGCAACAGAGCGAGACTCCGTCTCAAAACAAAAAAAAAACCAAAAAACCCTATTATCCAGTTTTTGAACTTTCAATAAATATTTTCTTGCAAAGTGTAGTCATTGGTTTCATATAAGCTTCGAAGGTTTTAGAATAAACGTTTCTGGTGGAATTATGACTGAGAGTTGGTTCTATTGTGTCTTTTGAATACACCGCATTTTCTATTCCCACCACAGCCAGAAAATTTTAGCATCATTGACCAGTTAGTCAGTCTTGTTAGGGGACTACAGTATTAAGAATTAAGGTAGGCATTCTCTCTCAAGGAAACTGGGATCTTGCTTATATACAAAAAAAAAATTATAATGCTGGGTAAGAGGCCTGTCTTGAAGATGCAAGGTAGGGCTTTATGAGAATGTGCTGGTATAGAGCTGAAAACAGAACTAAGTTCTTAACCATCTTAGTTCTATGGAAGCTTTTAGGGATTATACAAAATTCTCCGTTACTTATGGTCAATTATGTTAGGTTTTAGGACTGTTGGGGGGGTTAAAATATGAAAATGAATAATATAAGTTCTGGTATGTATTAAAATATGTGGGAAATTCTAGAATTACTGCATCAGGATTTTTCAAGGTGACACACAACCCTGAGCTGCACAGGACATGGGACGTACCGTCTATCAAGTACTGTAGTGGAACAGGGATATTGCGGAGGCTAAATGGCATCACCACTTTTCATAACAGTGAGTCTGGAAAGCTCTTATACCCTTATTATCTTACTACAAAAGGACAAAATGAAGATTTTCAATTTTCTGAAAGTCAAGTTTTGGAACTTTTCAGAATCAACCTGAAAGTCACAGGTGGTGACTGCATTGAAGCCTCAGCTCATAAATACTTTTATTCCCAAAGAGCAGGAAAGGACAAATGAATAAATGAAATGTAGTATATCCGGCAGGGCGCAGTGGCTCATGCCTGTAATCCCAACACTTTGGGAGGCCAAGGCAGGTGGATCACCTGAGGCCAGGAGTTCGGGACCAGCCTGGCCAACACGGTGAAACCTTATATCTACTAAAAATACAAATATTAGCCAAGCATGGTGGCGCACACCTGTAATCCCAGCTACTTGGGAGGCTGAGGCAGGAGAATTGCTTGAACCCAGGAGGCGGAGGCTGCAGTAAGCCAAGATCGCACCACTGCACTCCAGCCTGGGTGACAAAGTGAGACTCGATCTCAAAAATAAAATGTATATCCATACAATAGAACACTGTTCAGCCACAAAAAGGAACGACGTACTGATGCAGGCCGCAATGTGTGTGAACTTCAAAAACATTCTGCTAAGTGAAAGCAGCCAGACACGAAAGACCACAGCTTGTGTGATTCCATTTATATGAAACGTCTAGAACAGGCAAATATTCAGAGACAGAAAGTAGATGAGCAGTTGCTGAGGGCTGGGGATAGGAATGGAGAGGGACTGCACGTGGGCACAGGGTTTCTTTTTTGGGGTGATGAAGCTGTTCTAAAATGAGATTGTGATAATGGTTGCAGAACCCTGTAAATATACTGAAAAAATATACTGAGTTGTTCATGTAAATTGGGTGGATTTTTATGGTATATAAATTGTATCTCAAGAGAGCTGTTTAAAAATACATAAAAGGGCAGTAGGGGCATTTGCAGAGAAAGAAGAGACCTCATGCACTCTGAAAGACTCCAGCATGAGTCTCATTAAGGGGAACACTTGTTCTTGACAAGTTACCATCTCACTTTCAGAGGAGAAGAAGGGATTCACCAGGCTGAGTTCATGTCACAGCCCATGGGACACAGTTCAGTTGCCACTAGAGGGCACTATTATGCCATTGCCTTTGACAGCAACACTAGAACAAGTCTTTGGCACCACTCACTGCTGCTGCTGTGTGCATGGTCTTCCATGTAAATGACTTACCCTGGACTTGGGCCTCCCTGTACTGGCTATTGGTCCTTTAGATTGTGCTAGAGGGTGCTAGAAGGCAGAATGATCACTGAAAGCCTCAGACATTTATCTCCACTCATAGGGCTAAGTACATTCTAGATTAAGACCAAGCAGCATATTCACCCAGGGCTGCAATATTCCAATGAGCTCTGGAACTGAAATAAGTAGGAGCCCAACGAATCTCCGGGCTTCAGGTTAGTATTCATTGAATACTAACTATTGGCCTGGAATGGGTCTTGGTGGGCCGCAGGGATGCGGGCAACTGTGAGAGTGGTCCTCAGTGTCAGACACTGAGCAAAGGGGGCTCTAACCTACTTTGCAGAGTGGAGAGGTTCAAGTTCTGTAGCTATAGAGCTTGGGACAAAGGGGAACTGGTGTCACTGACCTGGGTGAAGGTAGATGGGAAAGAAATTACATCATGATGGCAGATGGGCAGGGCTGAGCACATTGCCTGGTGTTTGGTTGACAATTAATGTGCTAAATGAAGAAAAATGCAAATATTGTCACAAGGATCAGCAGCAGACTTTCAGAAAGACCGGAAGATTCATTTGGGGAGCAGCAGTAGAAATAAATCACCCTAGTTAAGTCAGAAAAATCAGAGGGGAGAAGTTTGCTAAGGATATGAGTTTAAGCCAAAGGCTTGGGACAGCTTTCAGCTTGGAGTCTGTATAGGCTATCATCAAGTCTTAAACTGGGAGTCAAATTCCCTTTGAATGCAGTAGAGTGAAAAAAAGAGAGATTCCTTTAGATAACCCAGGAAGAGAAATTAAAAGAAGTGATTACTATGATTGAATAACTAATATGGTATCATAAAGATTTATAACTTATGGGTTAGAGAGTTTTTTGAAGATTCCAAATTTATGAAAAAGTAAATACTTGCCATTAACTTCTACCTTAATTTTTTCAGAAACAATTGGAATTAGAATAAAATATGTAGAAACAACAGCACCACCTCCAAAATTAAACAGGTGTTGGCATCGTTGATCAGACTTACAGAGCTCAACCACAGAGATGTCTTCATAATGTCCTTACAGCAAGCTAGCAGGGAGGTGTGCGTTTTAACGACGTTGACTTTTGGTGAGAAGGTACAGAAGGTTTATATTATTCACATATTCTATTGCGCTTATAAATTGAGGTCTAACAGTGTTATCAGTTTTGTCATCATTGCTGTTTCTCCTCACTTCTTTGTTGGTAATTGAATTCATTTTGTTGGAAATTCACACATGAATCCAAGTCAGATAGTCTTTCTGAGTTGTATCTGAGAATTTGTAGAGAAAAATAGGAAAGGTCACACGCACTTGAATTATAAGATTTTTTCTTTTTTTTTGTCTCATAATGTTTTTGATTTGGGAATCAGAGGAATGCTGTCCTCATAACATGAGTTGAGAAGTATTTTCTATTGTCTGGAAGGATCTGCATGAAATTAGTTTCTTTATTGCTCTTTGGGATTTAATTCATGGATGCTCACTCACCGTTTACATCACTGTTACTGCAGAGGGAATTTGTTTTATGAAAGGGAGCAACTTTAAGATTAAGATGGAACCACTCACTTTTGACACCATCCCCCACCTAAAGGAAGCTTACTCCCATCTTGCTGAAGTCTGAGTGCCCTTTTGGCACCTTCCTGGAGTATTCTTTCGTATCAGATAGACATGGGTTCAAATTCTAACTTTGCCTCTGATTTTTCTGTAATAGGCTTTATTTAAAAAAATTAGATTTACAGATAAAATTGTGCAAAATTGTGCAGAAAGTACAGAGAATTCCCATACATTCCTTTTTCACCCCTACAGTTTCTATTAACATTTTGCATTAATATGGTCTATCTGTCCATAGTTGATATTAAGGTTCCCTCTTCATGCTGTACAGTTCAATGAGTTTCAACACATGTATAATGCCATGTATTGGACCATTATAGTATCATTAGGAGTTTTACTGTCCTAAGCTTATCCTGGGATCTATCCATTCATCCAGCCCTTTCTCCCCCTGAACTCTGGCAACCATTGATCTTTTTACTGTCTCTACAGTTTTGCCTTTTGCAGAATGTCATATAGTTGGAATCACTTATGTGGCTCTTTCAGACTGGCTTCTTTCATATGGTAATGGATGTTTAAGTTTCTTTCATGTCTTTCCATGGCTTGATAGCTCGTTTATTTTTGTTGCTGAATAATATTCCCTTGCCTGGGTGTAACAAAGTTCATTCCTTTACCTACTATAGAATATTTTGGTTGCTTCTAAGTTTTGGGAATTATAAATAAAGCTTTTATAAACATCTGTATTAACAAGTTTTTGTGTGTGCATATAAGTATCCAACTCTTTGTGGTAAATACCTAGGAGCATGATTGCTAGATTATAGATACGACTATGTTTACTTTTGTAGAGACTGTGTTTTCTAACATGGCATACCATTATTCATGATTCATTCTCATCAGCACTAAATGAGAGTTTCTGTTGCTACACATCCTCTTCAGTACTTGGTGTTGTTGTATTCTGGGTTTTGGCCATTTGATTAGGTGTGTAATGCTGGCTGATTTTTGTTTTAATTTGCAGTTCCTTAATGAGATATCATGCTGAGCATCTTTTTATGTGTTATTTGTTGGGTTTACCTTGTTTGTTGATCTTTGGCCCAGTTTTGTGTGTGTGTGTTTTTGTTAGAAAGCCTCTGGCTCTGTCACCCAGGCTCTAGTGCAGTGGTGGCATATCTCAGGGCTCACTGTAACATCCGCCTCTCGGGTTCGAGCGATTTTCCTGCCTCAGCTTCCCAAGTAGCTGGGATTACAGGCATGTACTACCATGTCCTGCTAATTTTTGTATTTTTAGTAAAGACGGGGTTTCACCATGTTGGCCATGGTTGGTCAGACTGGTCTAGAACTTCTGACCTCAGGTGATTCACCCATCTTGGTCTCCCAAAGTGCTGGGATTACAGGTGTGAGCCACCGCGCCTGGCCCCAATTTTTGATTAAGTGGTTTGTTTTCTTGCTGTTGAGTTTTAAGTTTCTTCGTATATTTTAGATGCACATTCTTTACTGGATATGTGTTTTACAAATATGTTTCCCTAGTCTGTGGCTCTCCTTTTTATTAATTGTGTAACCTGGGCCAACACTCTGAATCTTTTTCAACCTCAGTCTTCTCCTCTCAAAAATGAGAAAAATGATATCTCTTTAATAACATATTCACTTGTGGGGTTAAAAGATAGATGTGTGAGTTATGTGAAAGATTCTAGTATACTGCCTGGCTCAGTCAAAGTTAGCCTTTTGGCTTTGCCTCTTTTTCTTTCATTTCTCCAAACATATGTCCGTTTAATACTTACCGTGTTTTGCATGTGGTTCTTTTCACCAGTGCTTTTCACAGTTTAATGAGCACATGAAAATAACTTGTTAAATTGCAAACTCTGATTTAGTAAGTCTGGAGTGGAACCTGAGATTCTGCATTTCTAACAAGCTCCTAAATTAGTGCTTCTGATTCACAGAACACATACTGAGTAGCAGAAGAAATTTCTAAGCAGGAAAGCATTCAAGAAATGGTGTGGCTGCTTCTAACAACCTATGATCAGAATTAGACCCAGAAACCTCAGGGGGAAAGAATGGTTTAGGGGGCCAGGTCCAGGACCCTACTTCCCTGTGCACCCTCAGGACACTGTTCCCTGCATCCTGGCTGCTCTGGCTCCAGCCTTGGCTCAAAGCAGACAAGGTACAGCTCAGGCCACAGCGTTGGAGGGCAGAAGCCATAAGCGTTGGTAACTTCCATGTGGTGTTAAGTCGGCAGATGCTCAGAATGCAAACATGAAGGAGGCTTGGCGACTTCTACCTTAATTTCAGAGGATGTATGAAAAAGGCTGGGTGCCCAGGCAGAAGCCTGCCACAGGAACAGAGCCCCCACAGAGATACTCTACCAGGGCAGTGCTGACAAGAAATGCGGGGCTGGAGCCCCACACACAGTCTCCACCAGGACACTGCCTTATGGAGCTCTGGGAAGTAGCAACAGCCCTCCAGACCCCAGAATGATAACTCCACCAGCAGCTTGCACCCTGAACCTGGAAAAACTGCAGGCACTCAACTCCAAACAGAGCAGCTGTGTAAGCTGCACCCAGGGAAGCCACAGGGGCGGAGCCGCCCCAGGCTTTGGGGGCCTACCCTTAGCATCAGCATATGAGACATGGAGTCATACAAGATTATGTTTAAGCCTTAAGATTTAATGACTTCCTTGCTGGGTTTCAGACCTGCATGGTGCCTGTAGCCCGTTTTTGGCCAATTTTCCCTTTTGGAGTAGTAACGCTTACCCAATATATGTAAAACCATTGTATCTTGGGTGCAAATAACATGTATTTGATTTCACGGGCTCATAGGTGGAAAGAACTCATCTGCAGATGAGTCTTTGCACTTGGGACTTAGGACTTTTGATTAAGTTGATGCTGGAATGAATTAAGACTTTGGAGAACTATTGAGTAGGGATGATTGTATTTTGCAATATGAGAAGGACATGCGATTTGAGGGGTGGGGACAGGGGTGGCATGATATAGCTGGATGTTTGTCCGCTGCAAATCTCATGTTGAAATGTGATTCCCAGTGTTAGAAATGGGGCCTGGTGGGAGGTGATTGGAACATGAGAGTGGATCCCTCATTAATGGGTTAGCACCATTCTGTCAGTGATGAGTGAGTTCTTGCTCTGAGTTCGTGTGAGATCTGGTCCTTTAAAAGACCACAGCATCTTCCTCCCCTTTCTCCCACTTCACTTTCTGTGCAATTATAAGCCTCCTGAGGCCTTCGCCAGAAGCTGAGGAGATGTTGGTACCATACTTGAACAGCCTGCAGAACTGGGAGCCAATTAAACCTCTTTTCTTTATAAATTACCAGTCTCAGATATTCCTTTATAGTAATGCAAGAATGGCCTATAAGAATTGACAATCATCAGTTTTCCATACATAGAACACAATGGGAAGAATATAATAGAAAATATCATAGAGAACTGAGTATTGTTGAGGTCAAGGTAAAGGAATTTAAAGTTTACTGTATCACACTGAAGGAAGCCTAAGAACCTTGCTTTTTCACACACATATTGCGAGTTTCTTTAATACACATGATGAGTAAATTAATATTTGCTTATTTCAATTCTTTGTAGGAAAAAGTGAGATGAATAAAATAGTCTGAGTAATCCCCAGTGATGAAGCAGAGACACGGGCTGGACTTTGAGGACTGGATAGGATGATAGTTGGCAGAAAAGCGGGAGGAGGTGGGAATGACCCTTGAGCTTTAAATAGAAGGTGTACAGTGAAGGGAGTGTCTAGTGAGAAGCTAAAGGAGAATGGCTGGGCCAGGTATGAGAGGAAACTGGGAGCCAGTGAAGCGCTTTATTTAGAATTAGAAGACAAAAGCAGAAACACACTGTGGGTTAGAAGGAGTGGAACCATAGAAGGAACTTAGGCTGGAAGACTAGTTAACTTTCTTCTCTGTTGTAGTAATTAAGGAATGCATTGACAAGAGCTTGTGCTAAGTTAATAGTAGAAAGATGAAGAGAAAAGGAAGGATTCACTGCAAAGGATAACTCAATGGCCTAAGCTTTCCCGCTGTGCATACTGTGGAGTTCCCCCGTTAAGTGAAGGAAGGGGACCCTTATGCCTCCTTGCCTGGATTGTCAGATGTCCTGTGATAACGGTCATGACTCCTATCCCTAGGATAGAACAAATGCATCAGTGATGGAAGACCCTGAGAAAATAAAGTAGGAGAAGGGAGGGATAGGGTATGGGTGCAAAACTGAATTTGTCTGCCTCTTTATCTCTATGGAATTCTCTCAAACCTTTCCTCCCTTGCTTCTTATACCACCAAATAAAGACCCCCATCTAAACCTGCAACTCCACATCAACTTTTACCATTTTCAAGACTTCCAAGCCAGGAATATTCGAGCTGGAAGGCATAGGATAAAAAGAAGGAAAGTGAAAGTGAACAGTTTACACAGCCAGCAGCCCAGTAACTGGCAAGGGGCAAACAAACCCATAGATGCTTTCTGAATGAAACAAATGAGATACTTCCAGGGAAAAGATTAAAACCCAGAACCTCTGACTTCCAGACCACTTGACTCTGCTGCCTGACCCTCAACTGGCTCTTCTTAAACCCATGCTGCCCGAGTAGAAGTCCAGGCTCCACATATTTAGACCACACAGGGAAACTAGAGTTCATACTGAGACTTACGGTGAGCGCTGCCTTTCAGTAAAGGGGAGGAGACAGGAGAAAAGTACCTGGGGAAGCCATCAAATTGGATTCATGAAGTTATCAGAGCCCTAAAAAAATCTGGCCCCATTGGTGATACATTGAAAAAAAATAATTGGTTGGGCTGGCCATAGGAGACTAAAGGTTCACAGAGAGGAATCAGTGCTAAAAGTGGTAAGAAAAACAGCTCAAGGAATCCCTCTAAGCCAGCAGTACTTTCTTTCCTACAGCTTCATTTCAGCTTGGCTTTGTTTTTTATATTGTTTGGGGGCTATTTTATTAAGCCCATGGATCCCCCAGACAGGTATATAGCAATAGGGTGAAATAAAAGGAGAAGAAATATTTGCTACAGAATGGAACGTGTAAAGAAAAAGATTATCTTTTGTGGGGAGGCTCTGAAATCCTTGGGTCTCTAGATCAATGCCTGCTCCTCAATTTTCCTTTCAGTTCCCACATATTTGGATTGTGGGCAATCAGAAGCTCAAAGGGGAGGCTCTGAAGATGGCATCCTTTCTGGTGTGTTGAAAAATCCCTGGGCTTGTGGGTCAGAAGGAAGGGTGTGGGGGTCTCTCAACTATGGGAATGTAAGATTTACATTTTGGGGCTGTGGAATTAAACAGATGAGGGTGGACTTGTAGCTCTGTGACTTGGTCAACTTCTTAACCTCCTAATTCAGTTTTCATTTCTAAAATGAAGATAATAATCATATCTACTTCATTCACTGTTTTTAAGGATTAAATGGGATAATTTATGTAAAGTGCCGAGCACTTGGCCCAGTACATAGGAAGCACACCGTAAATAATGAAGATGATCATTATTAATGGAAATTATTATTATTATTACTAGGGAGCTTCCTGTAGTGCCCACTGGGAAACAACGTGGTTGTGTGGCTACAGCCTGGGCAGCAGAAGTAGGTGACAGAGAATAAACCAAAAGCTTGGCCTCCAGAGCTTTGGGTTTCTGTCTTTGCCCTAATAGTTTCCAGTTTAATTTAACTCAGAAAAATCTCCAAACCTCTCTAAATTTTGGTTTCTTTGTGTCAGAAGTGTTAAAAAAAAAAAAAAAAAGTATAATAAAAGCCCCAGGGAGATGATGGACCAGAGAGAAAACTTTATACACTGAACTGTTATGTTATACATGTGAACTATTTTTTGTTATTTGTAACAAATCTGGACAGCCCCTTCCTTTGTACCTCCAGCTCCTGCCTTTTTAATCTCTGATGCCAATCTCTGAACACTGCTAGGGCAATCCCAAAGGGGAAAGTTGACTATAACTTTCTATTGGTTTGCTATGGTGATCTGCATGGAGACTTTTTGTCAAGTTTATTGTAACATCGCACATTCCCCAGAGCAGCTGCGGGTCACTCCCCTTCCTAACACCCCTACCCTTTGAAATCCTTCTACCTGCAGCATCTGAATGGCATGAAAACATGGCCTCACTGCCTATGAAACAGACTCGTGTCACATGGGAGGGGTCTCAGTCAATCAGAAAACCAGGGTCAAGGGAGGTTCTGCTGTGATTGCAGAGGCGTGGCCTCAGTTCTCTTTGGCAGGTTTCTGCAATCTCCTCAAAAAGACAGAAATATGTCTGAGTCCCTGGGAAGGAGAATAAAAACAAAGATATCCTTTTAGCCTGGAGGAAGAGCAAAGCTTGCAAATAGAGTCTTGTGCTCAGGCAACATTTTGCCAGACAAGTTGTAGCTATCTACAGAGATCCTCAGAGGCAGGTCTGCATGGAATTTATCTGTCATTGAGCCTGCATCTGGGAGCTTGGAGTGACTATGAAGCACAGAGATAGCTCTTTAAACAAGTATTCCTGCACCTTGGCATCCAAAATAATAGTGCCCTTTAAAACAGATGCTACTGGAGGCTATTTCCTTGTAAATGCACTTACTGTATAAATTCCCACTATGCAAAATATTGGGAATTTTTCTCTTCACGTGGTTTCAGAGGCAGTTACAAATTACAAATAAAAAAGGCATCTAACATTTGGTTACCAAATTATATTGCCCAACTTTATCAACGATGTAAGTTAATTTTTTCATGAAAACAGTAATAATAGAATTTGTTAAGTATGTTAAGCCCCTGAGCTCTGCATTTTTCAACTACATTCAAGGTGGGAACAGTCATCCTGGGGATAATCCCTAGATTTTAGTTGTCATTCCAGTGAGCTTCTCAGTGTAAATTCACACTCAGAATTGTTTAATTCCAAAGTCAATAAAATTTCCATTAGGCTAAAGTGATTGTTTTCCAAGTTTAAATTCATCTTTAAATGACCAAAAATGGCCAGAGAATGTGCTATGAGGAATTCTAAAAGTGATTTTATAAAAGCAGAATCAAGTTTTATATTTAAAACTTGAGCTGGCTCTGGCCGGGTGTGGTGGCTCATGCCTGTAATCCCAGCACTTTGTGAGGCTGAGGCAGGTGGATCATGAGGTCAGGAGATCAAGACCATCTTGGCTAACATGGTGAAACCCCATCTCTACTAAAAAAAACAAAAACAAAAACTTAGCCGGGCGTGGTGGCGGGTGCCTGTAGTCCCAGCTACTCAGGAGGCTGAGGCAGGAGAATGGCGTGAACCCGGGAGGCAGAGCTTGCAGTGAGCCGAGATTGTGCCACTGCACACCAGCCTGGGTGACAGAGCGAGACTCCGTCTCAAAAAAAAAAAAACAAACTTGAGCTGGCTCTATTGAAGTAAATGTATGTACTCACATAATATATAACTACTTTAAAGGGGAGGTTTGCTCATTTCCTATCACACATTACATATGTTTATTTGGAAAAAATATTTTCTTCCTAAACTGTAGCCCATGAGTTTTTTTTCTCTGATGCTCTTCGTTTTTCTATTTTTAGGTTGAAAGATATTTCTAGATATGTCTGTTGGAAGTTAATTCATTAATTCAGCACACCGGCATGTGCAGGTGCATAGTGTGGCCCACAGTCCGATCCAAGGCAGCTGTTCATATCTCCAAGCATTCTTTCTGTCTCTCTTTACCTGATGCTTAGGTAGCCTTCCACCTTAGCCTGCTCACCATTTACAACAGAAAGCCAAACTTAATAAAATTCTTAAAGGTGGTGTAAATTGCACTGAAGAGCAGAGCTTCGAGTTCTCACCAGGAAGGATGACCCAAACTTAAATGAAGAAGTGGGTGTGAAGGAACCTGTACGGTGCTTGGCACAGAGAAAACACTCTAAGGTATTGACTTCGTTTTTTTTCTTCCATAAATCATCTGCTTTACATCTCATGTGTGTACATGGGGTAAAATAAGTCTTTCTTCAGGAAAAATTCTTTAAAAGGACAAGTTGCGAGTCTGCTTCTCTAGATATTCCGAGCTCTTTCTCAGAATCACTCAGATGGATTATAAAGTCAATATGCAGAGTCTCTTGACCAGTCATTACCCACTGTCCTCCATGAAACTTAGGGCTTTACGAGCTATCTTTCAGAGTTTCTCAAGGGACTTAGTGGTTTTAAAAGCTATAGTTCCTTAATCTAGCCAAAGACATTGGGAAAAAAAAGCATAAATGTTTTTAATCAATCTGTTACACTGGAAAGACAATGAACCAGGAACCTCCAGCCCACCTTGGTTCAAATTTCAATTTGACTGCCTACCAGCTGCATGATCTCAGGAAAGGCATTGTACTTTGTTATATATAGTCACACGCATATGCATGTATATATACATATACATCATATATACACATTTCTATATATAGCTATACAGTATATGTATATACACATGCATATATATGTGCATGTGTGTGTGTGTGTGTGTGTGTGTGTGTGAAGAGAGAGATTAGATACAGTGAAGATAGAACTGAGCTTATGACACAGGAAAGACTACCTAAAAATACCTGTTTCCCTGTTTTTCCTATTTGCTTTTCAACTAGGTAGGTCTCTAGAGAGTGGGAAGGAAAGGCTCTGAACATGTCCCATTGAGATAGATTATGAGAAGAGACAATTCAACTGTGGTCCCACAGCCAAGAAAAAAATACATTCAGTCCTAGGCCATCTCCCATCCTCCAAAACCAAACCACCACTCCAGAGCCCAAACCCTGCCCTCTCTATGGAATTATTCCTCCTGTTCATCTCCCACGTGGCAAAAGAAAAGGAAGCTCCAGATTTCCTGATTATCTGTTGAACATTCAAGGAAGACAATCAGCATAAATCATAGTTTTGCTTAGAAACCCGTATCTCCATCCACCAACAACAATGCAATTATAATTTTCATTTTAGAATTCTTTTTTATGTATGTCCCTCTTTTGTGAGTATGTATAGTGCAATCATGAAAATAAGACCAACTTTAAAATAATATTTAAGGTTCAGAATCTGTCAGTGGAATGGCCAGATTCTATTTTGGTAAACTCCCTTAGGAGAATCGCATCCTATGGGGTCAGATTTTTCTCCTGCTTCACCCCCTGTTTTATTAGACACGCTGCTCTGACAGTCAAGTTCATGAATCCTGCATCATAATACCTGTCTCTATATTCCTCTTGAGGGCAAACGCTTCAGAGATGCAATTACAAAATTATCAGATGATTAAGATGACAAATGCAAGAAGCCCTTTGACGCCAATAGTGTGAAGCAAAAATGGTTACCAGGCAGAGAACGTTGGCTATTAAGGAGGAAAATCAAAGGATCAGAAGAGAAGCTCAAAAAAGAGACTGAAGGGGCACATAGTAATAAAAATGGTCTCTGGTGCTGAAGGACTTCTAGGATACAATAACTTAACAAACAACCAAGACCTTTGGATTGTAGAGTTTAGTACCATAAAGTCTTGCTACATACATTCTTGCTTGCTGTTTTCTTTTTCTTTATAATTTTTAACATCCATAATGTGCTGGCCTGAGGAATTAGCATTGCTTTAATAGATGTAATTTTGTTACCCATTGACACTTAAAAATGGTCAGGCCATATGGGCCCAGGTCATGATTTATGATGGCTTCCAATTCTTTCTGAATATTGTTTTTTGTGATAACCAGCTTTAAAAGTCTAAATGGTGTTTTTCAGGGGATAATGCAGAATGTATAAAAGGTATCGATTCTTTCTGCCTACACCTGGATATGATATGTTAAATACTACACCTGGTAGTATTTAACAAAAGGCTTTAATATATACATGTAGAAGAACACATTCATAGCCCCAATTCTTCACTTCTCCACATAACTACTGCTTTTGCCATGTGAATTTTCAGTTCTGCCCACCAAAGAGATACAGTATGGACTGTAGGTGACTTTGGCTAGTTGGATGTGGCCAGTTGGATGTTAATGTGAGTGATGTGACCAACACACTGAAAAGCACTTGTACAGTTGGTGTTGGTCTTTTCCTTTTGCCAGTTATTGTTGTGAGAAGGGCATTGGTGGGCTTGTCTGACATCCCGGAGAAGGATGAAAGACACAAGAAACAGAACTGTTCTGATTAAGCCCAGCCTCAGGCACTGACTCCCGGGCAGTGCACAGGCATGCGAGCCAAAGAGATTCTTATTATCGTGTTACTGTTATACACTACGGAGCTTTTGTGGTCATTTGTTTCACAGCATTGCTGTCATAAATAGATGTCACCTATAACCTATGACCTACCTGACCTGTGAAAGACAGACACATTTGTCACATTTTTATAGTAGCATTGACACTTGAGTTGCTTTTCTGTTGAGCTTCTCCATATGTTTTTTTGTTGCTTATAATCTAGTTGCCTCCCCCACTCTCACCAGCATTCCGTGGTCTTGTCTCCTCTGCTTTTATTTCTAGGGAACTGACATCTCTAAACTGTATTTCCTGTATTCTCTTGTACTCTGGCTTATGTTTACGTTTGGCCAATGATGGATATTAGAAGGTAGGAGGAGAGATCAGTCTTTGACTTCTTCATTTTCTTCCTGCCTTGCTGCAGTTCTAACAGTGGTTGTATTCCTTTATAGTTACAGCTCCTGTTGAACAGCCCCCTGTCCATGTCCATGGTCTAAGCTTACACTGGGCTCCAGTAACTGTGTTTCCTCCTCTTACCTGCAGGCTGGGGTGAAGACAGGGTAGGAGGTGGTGTGTGTATGTGTGTGTTTGTGTTTGTGTGTGTGTGTGACAATTTTCCTTGTTGCTTATTTCTGGGGATCTCATAATCCCTTGGTGAATTCTCTTGACTCTGTTTATAACTCAATGCCCAGTTTCTTTATTACAAATTATTTAGGGTGTGATTTTTTTTTTTTTTTACAGTACCACCTATTTCCTGTTGAGACCCACCTCCTACATAGTTTAAATTGTACCTATTCAAAACTTCCAACAAGTATTTCGTAGAGATTCCTTAAAACAATTACAAAATCTCTGCAATTACTAATCACTAGTTCCTGTGCTTTGTAAAAAAAAAAAAATGAAGATTATGTATTATTTATTTTCAAATTACACTGGAACAAGTCAGTTTATTTGACACTCACAATATAACCTGATTGACCTCACTCAGTGAGCTGGTCAGGGCAAGAACTTTTCTCTATGGAGATGTGGAACTGAGGCACAGAATTTATTTCTAATTACTATTATTTTTATTATTTGATATAAGAATAAGATAACAAAGCTTGGCTTATGGTACTTTTTAAAAAACTGTGGTAAGAAACACATACTATAAAGCTTACCATCTTAATTATTTGTAATTAAATATACTCAACACATAATTACAATTATTTGTAATTAAATATACTCAACATAACAGACAGTTATGTTGAGTATATTTACGTTGTTCTGAAGCCGATCTCCAGAGCTTTTTTTCTTGCAGAAGTGAAGATCTGTATCTATTAAACAACAACTCCCCCTTCGTTTCCTCTCCCCATCCATGAGTAACAACCATTTTATTTTGTGTTTCTATGAATTTTGACTACATTAGATACCTCATATAAGTGAAATCATATAGTATTTGGCTTTTTGTGACGGCTTATTTAACTTAGAATAAATGTCCTCAAGGTTCCCCTCATGTTGCTGTATATGACAAGATCTCCTTCTGTTTACAGTGCTTACTAATAACCCATTGTATGTATATGGTACATTTTATTTGTCCATTTATCCACTGATGAACATTTAGGTTGTTTTCACATCTTGGCTACTTTGAATAATAGTCCAATGATCCTGGCAGTGCCAATATCTCTTTGAGATCCTAATTTTAATTATTTTGGCTAAATACCCAGAAGTGGAATTTCTAGGGCATGTGATAGTTCCAGTTTTCGATTTTTTTGACTCTACATTGAATCTAGACATCACTTTGGATAGTATGAACATCTTAACATTATTATCTTCCAATTTATAAACTTGGGATGTCTTTTCGTGTATTTGTATATTTTTAAAAAATTTGTTTCAACAATGTCATATGGTTTTCAGTGTACAAGTCTCTTTGGTCTCCTGGGCTGTTATTCATAAGTATTTTCTTATTTTTGGTGTTATTATAGGATTGGTTTCTTAATTTAATTTTTAAAGTTTAGTTTTTAGTGTATAAAATCAAAATGATTTTTGCATATTAACTTTGTATTCTGAAACTTTATTAGTTCTAAGTTTGTATGTGTGTTTGGGTGTGTGTGTAGTTTTTACTATTTTCTACATATAAGAACATGTAATCTGCTAACAGAGTTAATTTTATTTCTTCCCTTTTGATTTGAATACCTTTTATTTCTTATTATTGCCTGTTTGCTCTTGCTAGGAATTACAGTACTATGTTGAATAGAAGTGCCGAGAATAGGCATTCTTGCTTTGTTCCTTATCACAGAGGAAAAGCTTTCAGTTTTTGAAAGCTTTTTAGTTGACTAATTCCTGGTAACTTTATCCTCTTTTCCTGCAATAGCAAAATTCCCTACATCTGAGGGCAAACTTCTTGTATTTACTTGTTCCACACAGTGCATGCATTCAACAGGTCTTTGATCATTTCATCCTGGCTGCGTGCTCTTTACTGGACTTGCATTAATTGTCAATGTGGCATAAACATTTATTGCTTATCGAACAGCCATGCACTCCTGCATATTTCTCAGCAACCTTGCGGTAAGGCATGCCATAAAACTGCTTTGGCCAGGGGAGTATAAAGGGGAAAATGTATGATTTTCAGAATAAAATATTTAAAACTTGGTGTTCAACCCATCATATCTCCTTTCCCCATAAAGAACCACCTAACAAGTTCACAACAGCCTGAATTATAGTCACTTAGAGCAGCACAGCTTCTCGAGAGATCTCTTCTTCCAACTCACATCAGAATTTGCATGACCATGCAATACATCTTTATTGTGTTACACCACAGAGATTACAGGGCCAATGTTATCACAGCTCAGCTTAGTCTATACCCACTAATTTAATTAATGTAACATATTAACCTCTTGGTTTGCTATATTAGGCTTTGCAGTTCTAGTGAGCTTGTTATGCATATGAGTCTTTTCCTATCTTTGTTGGCTGTTTAACATTGAACAGATTAATATGAGACATATCCAATCTGCAAGGCATTCCCAGTAAATTAGGCTTGTAGTCATTGATAATTATAATAGACCTTACTAAGTCTCATGTAGAGCATTGATTACAACATTTACTTCTTTTTGTTTACCTGAGTCCCTCCATGTCTTTAATGAGTTCTGGCTTCTATGACTCTACCTTCCAATTCTAAGTAAAATTCTTCTCCTGGGTACCTTAAATAAGACCATTGTAGATTAAGAAGTCAATGCTACCCCAGGGAACGTATAGTACATTTTAGAACTTAGGTATTCTTCCAATCAGAGCAATATAGTCAGTAACTGGACCATTTTTACCTCTCTGATGTGGATACTAGACCAATGCCTTAGAAACAGTAGGTGCTTAATGCATGATCGTTAGAATATATTTGTAAACATATTGATCTCTTTATTTTGGAGGGATTACTTGCCACTTGAGGGAAGGGACTATATCTTATGTTTAAGTTCCTCACAATGTCTCGTTCATATTAAGCACTTGGTAAACATTTAATTTCAATTTAGCAAGTAAGTCTTTGTTCACATCGAAGAGGGATGAGATGTGACTAGTGAGCCTCCATCTGCTTTTGATTCTGATGAATTAGTGCCAGTGAAATGTCCAGAAGCAACATCTCAGTGAACCATTTATTTACTGTATTTCCTGCTCCTCCCACATTCAATATTTAGCCACAACATTTATTGGACAATAAGAATAGCAAACAAATATTTAAAGCCTCTAATTTCAGTTTGGCTTACTTTTGAAAATTAACACTCTGGCTTTTAAATGTCAGTCAAATCAATACAGACTCAAGACTCATAATTACCTTTCATAAAATAAATTTAATTCTTGAGTAAACACATATATACACGTGTTTATATATGAATATATATATTCATTTTTGAAAATAAGCTAATTCTGCTTTAATGTTTACCTTTATTACAGGAAAGTTTCCAGGTAAAAATGTTGTTACTCTTGGAAAAAAAATCACTGCACCTTTGGTATTTAAAACGATTGGCAAATTATTGTGATTTATTGCTGGTATAGCTGGAATTTCTCTGATCCTATTTTCTCATGTAACTAAATAGATATTTTCCCATTCATTTATCTACTGAAGGGCCCTTGTTCTGTTGACATGAACATAATAATTAACAATTCAATATGTCTTCTTCATCTAGAATCAATTAATTATTGTATTTAGTAATGTGCTTTACTCCACTACGAGGCATTCTTTCTGCTTGATAAATAGTGGTGTAAACATTATAAAACAACTTGTAGCTTTTTCTATAATTTCTACTTACCTACGGAGTTGTAAGCAATTTTAATAGGAATGTTAAAAATCTGAATATACATCATTATTTAAAAGAATACAAGTTTAAAAGTATTTTTGGTTGAGTTTTTAATATTTTTCAAGTTCAAACATTACATTTTTGACTGTTTAAATTTACCTAGTGTGTAGTAAGTGCCTACTAGGTACCCAACAGAGTGATAGACTTAAGAAATGCAGAAAAGGATCCAGAGAGAAATCCCTGCTTTGATGGAACTCATGATATAGTCAATACAATGTGCATAAACTCAAAATACCATGGTAAATAATCTTGTAAGGTTACTTAGGAGGAGAGCAGAAGGGTTGCACCTAACATCACTTGAGGGTGGGTTGAGGTAGAAAGGAGTGAACAAGGAGAAAGTGTGGGGTCAGGGACAAGCTGAAAAGTTATTTCTTAAAGAATGAGAAAGACGTTGCCAAATGGAGAGGATACAGCCATGCGAAGCATCCCAGGGAGAAGGAACGGCATATTTAAAAGCATCAGAACATATATACCATATGTTCCTTGACATAGATTCAGGCCGACATGACCATATTTCAGGATATATAGGAGAGAGAAGAAGGAGATAAGACTAGAGAAAGTTGCAGGAGTCATACCACAAGGGTATCACACCAAGACAGAGTCATGCCAAGACACGCTAGACGGAGCTTTTGTCTAACAGGAAACAGCAACTAATGAAGGGTTTTTAATAAGGAATTGCATAATCAGGAGAATTTGTATCATCAGATTTCATGACTGGAAAACAGAATCATATAGGAAATCACTCTATTACTTTCACCATCTTTATACCTTGTTAATAATAGTTGATTTTAACTTAAATATCACAGGCTCCACTAGCTGGTAATTAAAACTGTGGTCACATTTTACAGTAAGGAACAGCATTGAGGTGTTCTGAGTCCTTACACACTAACTATCAGGAAGGTCCTTGCTTTCTAGGAAGTTTCCTGTATTAATATTGTAGAGAACCCCAAAGACTTTTTAGATATTCTTTCCCTGTTTGGTGACTAGTTAAGGTGCTTTCTTCTATTGAGTTTTCTGGTGTTTGGTGGGGCATGGGCTATCTTACTACGCAGTGTTCTGTGATTCCTCTGCTTACGTGCCCAGCGTTGGTCTGCTGTCTCAGGCCACTTTCCTCATTACTGCTCTTGCCCTGGACTTCTGATTCCCCAGGCAGTCCCTAGGAAGCCTGTGTTACTGCAGGTCTCTTTTATATCACCAAACTCTGCCATTTCTGTTTAATTTTTAATTGAGGGGTTCAACAGGAAAAGCTGCTTGGGGTCCTAGAAGCAATTATGTTTTTATGCAAAAGTTGTTTTCTTCTGAGAGAAAACAATCACTTAGGACAATTTCACTTAGGTGAAAGAATAAGCATGTGTTTATATAGTAACACATAGGTCAGGGAAGGGAATCTGCCCTACACTGATAGTCTTTTCAGCTCATAATGGTGAGTGTTTGTTTTCTGAGTCATCTGTGTCTCCAGTTGTGCGGGGAAAAGGAAACACAGTTTAGCAGAGGTAGTTATAATTACAGATAAGTTTTGCCTTTTTTGTTCATCTGGTTCCTAGCTTCCAGTCAAAGCAATGGATATTTCTGGGTACCTACTTCACTATCTCCCTCACTTCTTGAAAGTTAAGATATTCTAAGATGTCTTAGGAGGAGGTGTCACCATAGTCTATATATTGGCTAATTTAGCTCTGGTTCAGCTAATGAAGTATACAAATATTAATGTAAGGCATCTGATAAAACTGAGATGGCCACTGGTCATGGTATTTTGAGAAATATTGATTGAACTTCCACAGTGTGTTGGGTGGTGCTTCTGTTGGGTAAGATTATTGTTACAGATCTTCACATTCTCCAGTAGATCACTTCTCAGTGGAGAGATCCCTAAAGGCAAGAAGAGTAAGCCTCGTTCTTCTCTCCATCCTTCCCCTGTTTTCTAAAGATAGTAACTACAGGCAGGTCCCTGGGACATGGGCATTTGAAATGACATGGGAAACTATATTTTCATCCTCCCAAAGGGGCAGGTTTTACTTTTTGTGACCAAAAGCCAAATACTTTTAAAATGTGATAGATGCTGGCTGCTTTTTGATCTGTTCTTTATGCTTTCCTTTTTGGAACTTTCCTTACTCCAGATGATCCTAGTGGAGGTGTCATTCATGAAATGCGTTAGTTTGTAAGATGAGGATGAGGAACTTATGACACTAACAGGCAAAGACATGCTAATAACCTGCCTCTCCAAACAAGGAGCTCCTGATTTGTAGCACTAGCATTTGTAGTGTCTCTGTGGTATAAATACCCCCACTCTCCCACCATGACTGACTTCAAGCCAATAACATGACATCACTAAATGTGGACATGGGAGAGGGGCATGAAATTGGCTGTGCCAAGTTTATACAAGCCTGCTTCATTAAGCCACCACCAACACACCAATCATGATACCTTCTATCCTTCTGGACATAGTGATTGGTTCAGAATCAGGCACATAAATCCAGACAAGACTGATTAACAACTTTCTGAGGAATCTGTATGGATGTTTGCGGGTATAGGGCCATTCACTTTCTTCTGGAATTAAGGCTGTGCAGACAGTGTAAATGAACAGCAGCTAATCACCACCTCTGCTACACTAGGAAGAGAGTGTGTGCAAAAATAAGGCAGAGAGGATAGTACAGCCAGGAAGTGAAGAGAGTCCTGTTGACAATTTGAAACCTGTGTCTAGTTTTACCTGACCAGAATCAGCCCTCTGAGACTTTCTGATTACATAAGCAAATGAATTCACTTTTTACATAAGCTAATTTCAGTTGGGTTTCTGTCACTGCAAGCAAAATAATCTTCATCCTAACGAATAAAGAATGTCTTAGAATAGGGGATTTATATTTTTGCATTCTGAAAATAGAAAGTTTAGAAATCTTTGGGGACCCAGCTATAGATGATTAGGCTTTCCTTAAATAGAGGGGATGTATAAGAAAAAATTGAAATTTCCTTGGGAAGCAAAACAAGTCAGGAGACCACAAAGCAAGGAGGAGAGTCTCGGGCCAAGAGGTTCCAGGGACAGTATCAGCCAGGGGACTGGGCCAGGGACTTTGAGCTTCTTGAATCAGGGCGCTGCTCTATGGCTTTTAAAATCAGTTGCATGTGAAAAGCTGAAAGAGGTGATAACAGTCTCCTGGATGATAAATGCAATCTTCTCCAAAAATTCTACCCTTTACATTATTGCCAGAGTTATCTTTATAACTGAACATCTGATCATTCCACATTAGATGTAAACTGCTTTCATAACTTCCCTTTACTTTGGTAGAAAAAAAAAATCAAAACTCTGTTTCATAGCATGTCAGACCCTTTGTTATTTGGCTTTTTACAGTACTTTCTTTCTATTTCCTTTTGCTTTCCTCTAAACACCTACACACTTATCCTTCTGCACTTCCTGGACCCTGAATAGACCACATTCCCATGGACTGCACATTTGTGTACCTAAAAGATACTTGCTCTGCTGTCGACCCAGTTAAGACCTACTCACTGTCTATGTCCTGGCACGATTACGGTTTCCTAAAAGAAGCATTTCCAGACTCCTTCAGGTGGCCTGCATCACTTTCTCCTCCATTCTCTGTTACCACTGTACCTGCCTCATTATTGTCACAAGTATAACTGTTTTACTTAGCTCTGGCTGCTATAACCAAATATCATAGACTGGGTGGCTTTAACAACAAACTGTTTTTGTTTTTTTTTGTTGTTACAGTTCTGGAAGCTGGAAAATCCAAGTTTAAGGCACTGAAAAATTCAGTGTCTGTTGGAGTCCCACATCCTGGTTCATAGAGAGCCATTTTCTCTGTGTGTCCTCATGAGGCAGAAAAAGAGCTAGAGAGCTCTCTGGGGCCTCTTTTATAAGGGCTGCAACCGCATCCATGATAGCTCCACCCTCATGACTTAATTGCCTCCCAAAGGTCCCAGCTACTAACTATTTGCGTTGGAGGTTAAAATTTCAACATATCAGTTTGGCAGGGGGAGGGGGTACTAACATTCAGTTCATAACAATAAGTTTGTTTTCTTCTTTATTTATTTTTATGATTGTTTCTTACTAGACTGAGAGACTCTTGATGATGGGTAATTACTGAGTAAATCACTTAAAAATGTAGCCTAAAGGTTATTTACAAATATAGTCCCTTTAGATCATCCAATTGGTGTGTGTTTCTGGCTTTAGAGTAGCAGGCAAATTTAGTTTCACAATATTTATAAATGTCAGATGTTCTGCAAGGAAGTAGAAAAATTATGAAGACATGGCTCAAGAGTCCTTGAGGCTATTACATTCAAGAGCAAAAGACCAGGAGAGAAGTAGATGGATGGAATAGCTAGACAGATAGACATTCATGGTATAAAGGAGGTATATACAAACTTCAGTGAAACCCCAGAGGCACTGTGCCTAGATGAGCTGCATGAGGCTTCATAGAGAAAGCGACTACTTTTGAATGGGGTCTTCAAGGGCGTACAGACACTTTTCCAAAAGGAAAAGGAAGGAGGGACATCTTATTACAGAAAGAAGAGATGGTACCTGTAAAATCACAGGTATATGCAAGATGATCATGCTGTATACCCAGTGCTATGGTCAGAATGTTTGTGTCCCTCCAAAATCCATATATTGAACTCCTAACCCTTAGAGTGATGGTATTAAGGAAGTAGGATCTTTAAGAGGTGATTAGATCATGAGGGGCAAGCCATCATGAATGGGATTAGTATCTTTTAAAAAGAGGTCCCGGGAAGCTACCTTGCCCTTTTTCCATAGAAGGTGACAGGCTGTCACCAGATACTGATTCATCCTTGATCTTGAACATCCCAGACTCCAGAACTGTGAGAAATCAGTTTCTATTGTTTATAAGATACTCAGTTTATGGCATTTTTTTATAGCAGCCTGAACAGACTAAGACAGTCAGATTAGTGTGGCCACTGTGTGATATTTAGCTCAGTTCCTAGAATACAGTAGGTGTTCAGTAAATGTTCAATGAATGAATGAATGTAGGCTGCATGAATAAGAATGATGGGACGAATATGTGGAAAGTAATTTGGGACCTATATTGGAAGGATCTTAATTTGTAAAGGTAAGACCTTAGTAATTCATCCAGGCTTAAATACGGTATTATTTCTTAGTGGTTAAGCCTGAGCACTATTTTTACTGCCCAGGTTGAATGCTGCTTCCATCACTTACCATTTCTGTATCTCTAGGAAAGCCTAAATCTCAGTGTATTCACCCATAAAATGGGGAAAATAATTTCATACATTTTGTAGGTTGCTGTGAGGATTAAAGAGTTTAGAACAGAGATTCATTCAATGTGAATCCCTGATGAAGGCTAATTACTATTGTTATTAATACTTTATGCCCTAGAGAGCATTTGAAGAATTTTAAAGGAAAGAATGACAGGAGTAGATTTTATTACTTTAAGATGCTACAGGGCTGTTGGCATGCCCAGGTCCACAGAATGCCACCTTAAAATTTGTTTTTCGGACTCTCTTGATTCGGGATAATAAATTTCTCACAACCCCATGAAAAACATTGCTGATTTCAAAAAGAGTCCAGTAGCAAAAAGAGTCCAGAGTATGAAAAATACCAGTCAAATCCTGGGACTAGATAATGATATATATCACTGGTTGCAAAAACTCTTAGCCCTGGAGGAAGAAAACAGTAGCTTGGTAATAGGACTGAAGTAGGACTCTTAGGAATGAGAGTAAGAAAGCCTAGTATTAAATTTCAAGTTTAACCAGACATAGAAGAACAGGCAAAGGGAATTAGAGAAAATGGAAACATGGCTAAATGTCCAACAATAGTTACCAAAAGAGGAAAATGCATCGAAATACGTAACTATCTCAGTGCTCCTCATTCTACCTTTTACCCTTGAAAGACAGCTCCAAATTCTATCATTTGGGATAAGTGCAGCCCTGGGTAGTATGACTTTTGCATGAAGCCTGATGCAAAATGCAGTAACAAGAAAGAGTGAGCAACCATGGAGGTTCCCGACAACTTTCTGCGACTTTGACCTGAGTCCTTTAACTATGGCTGGAGTTTTAACAGCTACTTGGTGTATTCGTGTATGACACTAAGAAAAAGCATAATTTCTAGCACCTATACTTCCATACCTAACAATGCCTTAGGCATTAATGTAACCTGATTGTAGGGATTGACAGCTCTGGTATATCATGTAATTTGGGAGACAAAGAGGAAGATAGTACTTGGAGTAGTGGTGTCTAGATTATTCCTTGGGGGGTTGTGTGAGATTAACACCTGGGGTGTTAAAAAAAGTGATTTTGTAGTCAGTTTGGAAATAGTGGCTCAAACAGAATTGAGCTAGTTTGTTTATTTGTAGGTCTTCTCAGATGCTTACTATGCCAATGTTTATGATTAGTTTTCTGAAGGAAAGATCTAGGCAATAGGAAAGACAGCAAGGCATGGAGTATAAAGTTTTGCTCTCAATATGGCCAATCTGGCCAATCTAATGAGAGACACAGAAAAGTAATCCAACTATAGCAATAGTTTGCGAATACTTCTGCTGAGTGGAATATCCTGCTTACCACTTACCCCTTCACTAATGGTTCTGAATTCCAAAACCAAACCAATTATCTTACTTGCATTTGCCTCTTGTCTGCACGGTGACATTAGAATTTAGTTAAATAATTAAAGACGGTTAGGCACACTGGGGACAGCTCAGTCTTACATCTGGCCCTTGTTTTACAATCAGTTCTTTTTCAGGAATCCTAGTCTAAATTCTGTCTTCTAGATTCAATGCTGTATACAAGATAGAATCATGAGATTTCTCATGATTTCTTTCAAATGTGTAAAATTCCTAGAATCGGAGACATTAGAATAGGAGGAAATGTTAGTTATCATCATATTGAATCCCTTCATTACATATCATCGTGTTCAATTCCTTAATTTTATACCAGAGTTTCACTAAATATGTAGGTCTAGACATGACTGTCATGTATAGCTGCCTGAGTTGTACACTGCACAACTGCAAGGTGCCTTTCACTAGACCATAATGTGAATTTCACCTCTTGAAGCAATCTGTGTAACCACAGGTAGTGACCTTGGCTTAGACATACAGTTTTGTTTTCTCCTAGAAGAGATAGCTATGTATTTTAAAATGCCTGAGAATAGTGATTAAAGTGCAATAATCAAAGAAGCAGAAATCCCAACATCTGAAAGGTATATTATGCTTCTAAAACACAGTGTTCTATTATAAAATAAATAAATTGGGTGAACATGTGGCAGTTATTCAGTAAAAAAAAAACTTGTATAATATTAGTAGTTTCAAATTTTTACCTCCTATATTTAGTAAGTGATTTAAAAAGTAATAAAGAAGGAGGGCAGGAAGAGTGGGGCAGCAGAGAGTGACACTGAGTGTTCAGGAAGAGTATAGAAGCAAAAAAAAAACAAAACTACTCAGTGAACATCTAATGGAAAACCAGATGTCAAAATAACAATGAAATATATAATCTCAGTTTTATATAATTATCCTTGGTGAGTCATCTCATGTGGCTTGCAAGTTACAAATAGAGTAACCCATTTCTCTTCTTAAATAAGAAAATTTAGGAAATGAAAGTTTTAATGTGTTTTCTGACACCTCTTGAAAGTTAATTTCCAGAATGCCTAACACAGATAGCATCATCAATAAATCTCAGTCTCATGCCTGCTGCAGCTTTATGATCTGTCTCCACTAGGCTTGTCAAGGTGCTCAAAACATAAATGGCCATCAGGAACAGAAGCTGTCTTCTCTACACCACTGTGAGGTTTACCTTGTCAGAGAGGACTTAGATCTCTCAATCATTGGAGGGGATTGCACCACATTGGTAGGATGGCTCTACTTCCTTCACTTGCTTTACTTATTTCTCACTGGGCTGTGATGACATTGAGTACAGGGACTCTATTCCATACTGGGCCACACAGCAGACACTCAGTAAATAATTGCCATGAGAGAGAAAGTTGTAGCCTCTTTCACCCATCATTTGAGAATCTCAGCTCCAGTCCCTGGAAGCTGTTTGTTCATGCCTATTAAGCCCCAAGCCTACTGGCATTCTACAAGGTCCAAAAGGCTATTTTAGCCAAGATAGATGTTTGCACAGCTTCCTCACTTTTCTGGCAAGAGTAGAAGTGGACAATGCTAATATTCATTCTGGATCAGAATCAAGAATTCCTGTTTGCTTGGTTTCCAGAGATAAATCTTCCTGTACATAGAAATGTATCATGTTGGTGCTTCTGATGGGCAGGATGCCCAGAGCTTCATTGAGTTATCAATGTTTCCACTTGATCTGTTGACAATGGAGGCTTGAAAGTAAACAGCTTTGCCGATTCCAAATAGCTGGTTTGAGGCTGGGCAAACAGGAAAGCTTTGCCCAAAGCTAAAAGCTGGCACAGGGCTTGGGGTTTTCAGTAAGTTTGTGCAGTTGGTTTTAGGAAGAGAAAAAGAACTCTGGATTATAAAATTAGGGCAGCAGATTGGACCTTGAATTTAATTAGTGTGTTTAGAGATAACTAACCCATTCAAGAAATGAGGCAGTGCTGTGCAATAGTGAGAGAAAAATGGATTTTAAGTCTAAGGCTTCCATTTGGGGAAATCATCTATCCCTTCTGGTATCAAATTTCTATATTTCTAAGAAAAATGTAGTGACAGCAAAGATGACTTGATAGAAAGGGTGGTGATGAGTACTGCCATGAGAATCCAGTAACCTGGATTCTGTTTATGGATATATAAAACTTGACATGGTTTAGCTTTGCATTCCTACTCAAACCTCATCTCGAATTGTAATCCCCATGTGTCGAGGGAGGGAGGAGAATGGATCATGGGGGTAGTTTCCCCCATGCTGTTCTTGTGATACAGAGTGAGTTCTCAGGAGATCTCGTGTTTGACGGTTCCTCCACACTCAGTCACACTCATTGTCTCTGCTGCCTTGTGAAGAAGGTGCCTGCTTCTCCTTCTGCCATGATTGGAAGTTTCCTGTGGTCTCCCCAGCCACTGTGAGTCAAACCTGTTTCCTTTGTAAATTACCTAGTCTCAGGCATTTCTTTATAGCAGTATGAAAATGAACTAATACAAAACTCAAGACACTACTCAGCCTCATGGAGCTTTGTTTTTTCCATATGTAAAGTGGTAATAATAACCCCAGCAGATTACCCGGAAATAATGAACTTGATATTCAACAGCAACATAGATAGATGTTAGAAATGTTATACTGCATAAGGGAAGCAAGAATCAGAATACACACAAAATATTGTATGCGTGTGCAAAGTTGACATATGTAATGAAAAATGGAGAGATACCCTATAAATGGATTAGAATTAGAAGCTAATGTGAAGAGGGAGAAATGAGTGCTAAAATTAATGGAAGATAAAAGTAAAACATAAAAATTGTCTGACATGGACCTTAGATCATTGTACTCCTGAATTGACTCATATGATTAACTCAATTCTGTGGTCCACAACGGGGAAAAATAATTATGCAAATCTATAATTAGAAACTATAATGAATCAAATAAAAAGGATGCTACGATTAGGAATAGGCAAGGGTAGGGAAAGCTCTAACATGGATGTTAAAGTGAGTCAGAGGAGGAGTGTAGGAAACGACATTCCAGACAGCATGAATAGCCTTTGCAAAGTTTATGATGTTGCAAATAGATTGATGCATTCAAGAAACCAAGAGAACCATGAGGCTGGTGAGTGAAGATCAGAATGGTTAGAGGTGAGCCTGAAGTGGTCTGAGAGGCCAAGTTATGCAAGACCTTGTAGACCACATAAAGAAGTTGCATTTTAACCTAAGTGCAAGGAAAAGCCATTAGGGTTTTAAATGCAAGGGCTGGTGGATAATAATGAAGATGGTGGGAAGAGAATATATGTGGCGGGGTCAGATTTTTGTTGAACAACTGCGCTTAGGGAGCCAAAGTGGATGCAGACAGATCTATTAAGAGCTTTTTTGGAGCAATTCAGATGGACTATGAGTGATTTGGTCAACAGTGTGGGCAATGGGAATGTAGATAAATGATTGATTAGAGAGACACTTAGAGGTAATATCAACATGTCATATAAGTCTAATATGTCTTTGTTAAAGACTATGTGTTCAAATTATTTGCTCCTCATTTTTACTGGAGGATTATACATCCCTTTCTGATTGACATCAGAAATAGCCATGTTACTTTTTTTTGCTGATGAAGTGTGGATGAATGTATTATATGTCATGTCTAGGTAGAATTTGTAATAGCCAGTAGATGTTTTGCTCTACTTTGCTTTTCCTCTGACATGACACAAACAATGCATCAGAAAGGGGCTGCCTTACCAAAGTGGGTCTCAGAATGATTGTGATGTGTGACAGAGCCTTAACTGACCAGTGAAAAAAATGAATGAGAACTTAACTTTCTTGCTCAAGTGCACATCAAATGTTTGGTAAGATTATATTATATGCTGGGCTATAAAACAAATCTTAGTATGTTTTAAAAGAGTAAAATCAAATAGAGATTGTTCTTTTACCAAAGTGGCATTAAAATTTGAATCAATAACTGGACAATATCTGAAAAATCCTCAAATAATTCAAAATTAAACAACTCACCAGGGGATAACCCATGGATTAAGTAGGAAACAAGGAAAATTGTGAAATATTTTGAGTAAATAAAAATGAAAACAATATGGGAAAATCTGTAGGAAGCAGCTGAGAAAAATATAAAATTTAAATGACCATACTGGAGTGAAGAAAAAAATCAATGACGTGTGATTTCACCTTAAAAAGGTAGTGGTGATCATTAAAAAGTCAGGAAACAACAGGTGCTGGAGAGGATGTGGAGAAATAAGAACACTTTTACACTGCTGGTGGGACTGTAAACTAGTTCAACCATTGTGGAAGACAGTGTGGCGATTCCTCAAGGATCTAGAGCTAGAAATACCATTTGACCCAGCCATTCCATTACTGGGTATATACCCAAAGGAATATAAATCATGCTGCTATAAAGACACATGCACACGTATGTTTATTGCAGCACTACTCACAATAGCAAAGACTTGGAACCAACCCAAATGTCCAACAATGATAGCCCAGATTAAGAAAATGTGGCACATATACACCATGGAATACTATTCAGCCATAAAAAATGATGAGCTCATGTCCTTTGTAGAGACATGGATGAAGCTAGAAGCCATCATTCTCAGCAAACTGTCACAAAGACAAAAAACCAAACACTGCATGTTCTCACTCATAGGTGGGAATTGAACAATGAGAACACTTGGACACAGGAAGGGGAACATCACACACCGGGGCCTGTTGTGGGGTGGGGGGAGGGGGGAGGGATAGGAGGGATAGCATTAGGAGATATACCTAATATAAATGACGAGTTAATGGGTGCAGCACACCAACATGGCACATGTATACATATGTAACAAACCTGCACGTTGTGCACATGTACCCTAGAACTTAAAGTATAATAAAAAAATATAAAAAAGAAAATCTAAATTAAACCCAAAAGAAGTAGAAAAAAAGTATTTGATAAAATATGGTGGAAATAAAAAATAGAAAATGAGCAAAAATATAGAAAATTGAAAAAATCAAAAATTTTCCAAACCTAATAAGATTGATTAAGAAAAAAAACAAACTACCAATATCAGGAATGAAAGACAGGACATCATCACAGATTCCACAAACATTACAAGAATAATAAGGGGAAGGGTTATTATATGAAAAATTTTGTGTGAATAAGTTTAGCAACTTAGATGAAATGAATAAAAATTCCCTGGGTAATACAACTTTGCCAAAACTGACATTAGAAGAAAAATTTAAAAATCTGAATGACATATCTATTTAAGAAACTGAATTAAAACTTTAACATTTTTCACAAAGAAAATGTCAAAGATTTCTTCTTTTTGCTTAGGATTGTCTTGGCTATACGGGCTCTTTTTGGTTCCATATAAAATTTAAAGTATTTTTTTCTAATTCTGTGAAGAAACTCAGTGGTAGCTTGATGGGAATAGCATGGAATCTACAAATTACTTTGAGCAGTATGGCCATTTTCATTATACTAATACTATCCATGAGCATGGAATGTTTTTCCATTTGTTTGTGTCCTCTCTTATTTCCTTGAACGGTGGTTTGTAGTTCTCCATGAAAAGGTCCTGCACATCTCTTGTAAGTTGGATTCCTAGGTATTTTATTCTTTCTGTAGCAATTGTGAATGGGAGTTTGTTCATGATTTGGCTGTTTGTCTATTAATGGTGTATAGGAATGCTTGTGATTTTTGCACATTGATTTTGTATCCTGAGACTTTGCTGAAGTTGCTTATCAGTTTAAGGGGTTTTTGGGCTGAGATGATGGAGTTTTCTAAACATCAATCATGTCATCTGCAAACAGAGATAATTTGACTTCCTCTCTTCCTATTTGAATACCTTTATTTCTTTCTCTTGCCTCATTGCTCTGGCCAGAACTTCTAATACTATGTTGAATAGGAGTGATGAGAGAGGGCATCCTTGTCTTGTTCTGGTTTTCAGAGGAATGCTTCCAGCTTTTGTTTATTCAGTATGATATTGGCTATGGGTTTTTCATAAATAGGTCTTATTATTTTGAGATATGTTCTATCAATACCTAGCTTATTGAGTGTTTTTTAGCATGAAGGGGTGTTGAATTTTATTAGGCTTTTTCTGCATCTATTGAGATAATCACGGGGTTTTTGTCATTGGTTCTGTTTATGTGATGGATTACATTTATCAATTTGCATATGTTGAACCAGCCTTGCCTTCCAGGGATGAAGCAGATTTGATCATAGTGGATAAGCTTTTTGATGTGCTGCTGGATTCGGTTTGCCAGTATTTTATTGAGGATTTTTGCATCGATGTTCATCAGGGATATTGGCCTGAAATTTTCTTTTTTGTTGTGTCTCTGCCAGGTTTGGTATCAGGATGATGCTAGCCACATAAAATTGGTTAGGGAGGAGTCTCTCTTTTTCTATTGTTTGGAATTGTTTCAGAAGGAATGGTAAAAGCTTCTCTTTGTACTTCTGATAGAATTCGGCTGTGAATCCATCGGGTCCTGAGCTTTTTTTGGTTGGTAGGCTATTAATTACTGCCTCAATTTCAGAACTTGTTATTGGTCTATTCAGGGATTTGACTTCTTCCTGGTATAGTTTTGGGAGATTGTATGTGTCCAGGGATTTATCTATTTCTTCTAGATTTTCTAGTTTATTTGCATAGAGATGTTTATAGTATTCTCTGATGGTAGTGAGTATTTCTACGGGATCAGTTTTTATTTTTCATTTTTTTATCATTTTTTATCACTTATTTTTTATCATGTCTGTTTGATTCTTCTCTCTTTATTAGTTTGGCTAGAAGTCTATCTAGTTGTTAACTTTAAAAAAGAAAAACAGCTCCTGGATTCATTGATTTTTGAAGGGTTTTTTGTATCTCTATCTCCTTCAGTTCTGCTCTGATCTTATGCTACCTGACTTCAAACTATACTACAAGGCTGCAGTAACCAAAACAGTATGGCAATGGTACCAAAACACATATGTAGACCAATGGAACAGAACAGAGGCCTCAGAAATAACAACACACATCTGCAACCATCTGATCTTTGACAAACCTAACAAAAACAAGCAATGAGGAATGCATTCCCTATTTAATAAATGGTGTTGAGAAAACTGCATAGCCATATGCAGAAAACTGAAACTGGGCCTCTTCCTTACACCTTATACAAAAATTAACTCAAGATGGATTAAAGATTTAAATGTAAGACCTAAAATTATAAAAACCCTAGAAGAAAACCTTGGCAATACCATTCAGGACATAGGCATGGGAAAAGACTTCATGTCTAAAAACCAAAAGCGATGGCAACAAAAGACAAAATTGACAAATGGGATCTAATTAAACTAAGGAGTTGTGCACAGCAAAAGAAACTATCATCAGCCTGAACAGGCAACCTACAGAATAGGAGAAAATTTTTGCAGTCTATCCATCTGACAGAGGGCTAATATCCAGAATCTACAAGAAACTTAAACAAATTTACAAGAAAAAAAAACAAAACAACCCCATCAAAAAGTGGGCAAAGAATAAGAACAGACACTTTTCAAAAGAAGACATTTATGTGGCCAAAAAACATATGAAAAGAAGCTCATCAATGGTCATTAGAGAAATGCCAATCAAAACCACAGTGAGATACCATCTCATGCCAGTTAGAATGGCGATCATTAAAAAGTTGAGAAACAACAGATGCAGGAAAGGATGTGGAGAAATAGGAATGCTTTAAGACTGTTGGTGAGAGTGTAAATTAGTTCAACCATTGTGGAAGAGAGTGTGGTGATTCCTCAAGGGTCTAGAACCAGAAATGTCATTTGACCCAGCAATCCCATTACTGGATATATACCCAAAGGATTATAAATCATTCTATAATAAAGACACATGCACACATGTTTATTGCAGCACTATTTGCAATAGCAAAGACTTGGAACCAACCCAAATGCCCATCAATGTTAGACTGAATAAAGAAAATGTGGCACATATACACCATTGAATACTATGCAGCCATAAAAAAGGATGAGTTCCTGTCCTTTAAAAGGGACACAGATGAAGCTGGAAGCCATCATCCTCAGCAAACTAACACAGGGACATAAAACCAAACACCGCATGTTCTCACTCATAAGTGGGAGTTGAACAATGAGAACATATGGGCACAGGGAGGGGAACATCACACACTGGGGCCTGTTAGGTGGTGGAGAGCAAGGGGAGGGATAGTATTAGGAGAAATACCTAATGTAGATGATGGATTGATGGATGCAGCAAACCACCATGGCAAGTGTATACCTATGTAAAAAACCTGCACGTTAGGCACATATAGCCCATAACTTAAAGTATAATAAAAAAGAAAATGTTAAAGATTTGTTTTCAAAGTTTATATGTTAATGCAAGTCCCTAAAATAGACCTCTTTTCCACCACCAACAAAAAACTTAAAAAAAATTGTATTTTTTATACTGTCTGATTTCAAGATTCTCTATAACAGTAATGTAATCAAGGCCATTTGGATTGTCAAAACCATACACATTTAAATCAAAAGAATAGAGTGGAAGGTCTAAAAATGAACTCACACATATATGTAAAAATAGAAATGTGTCATAGCAATTCAATGAGTAATGCAAAGTGTTCTTAAATGGTTGAGATGGACACAGAGTAATCAGATACAAAGGAACAAATGGATATCTCCAAAGAGAAAATGAAACTCAAAACCTACTTTATGCTAGATAATAAAATTTATTTTAGGTGTAATGAATACATACTCATGAAAGCATAATCTATCAAACTTTTCAAATAACACATCAAAGAATATCTTCACAAACTTGAAAGGCCCATTTTTTTTTTTTTTTGGAAAAGATACAGAAAAGACAACATGAAAATATTGATGAACTGAACTTCAAAATTAAAAACCTCTGCACATCAAGAAAACAAATAGGTAAGGAAACAACTGGATGAAAATATTCACAACTTATATATTTGACTTCAAGCCATGATATATAAAGAAGTACTATAACTCATTCATAAAAAAAAAACTTGATTAAAAATAGCAAGATTTGAAGGAACACTTCACAAGGAAAGATATTCCAGTGTTTAATGGGCACCTGGAAAAGTGCTCAACACCAGTAGTCATCAGGAAAATGTAAACTGAAACCAATAATGTCCCACTATATACTCACTATATATCCACATTGTTGGTGCAGCTGTAAAATGGCACAACTGCCTCAGAAAACTGCTATACTGCTTAGCTGTTTTTAAAACACTTATTCCATGACTCAGCAATTCCATTCCAAGGAAGATAAAATCATATGTCCGCTAAAGACTTGTGCACACATATTCACAGCATCTTTTTTTTTTTTTTTTGAGACGGAGTCTCGCTCTGTCACCCAGGCTGGAGTGCAGTGGCGCGATCTCGGCTCACTGCAAGCTCCGCCTCCCGGGTTCACGCCATTCTCCTGCCTCAGCCTCTCCGAGTAGCTGGGACTACAGGCGCCCGCCACCAGGCCCGGCCAATTTTTTTGTATTTTTAGTAGAGACGGGGTTTCACCGTGGTCTCGATCTCCTGACCTTGTGATCCGCCCACCTCGGCCTCCCAAAGTGCTGGGATTACAAGCGTGAGCCACCGCGCCCGGCCCCACAGCATCTTTATTCACAGTCGTCAAAGACTGCAAAAAATGCAAATGTCCAACAGTAAGAGACATCAACAGGAATATGTCATTTCCTGCATCAGCAATACCTTCACTCAGAATTCCAAAACGGGTTTCCAAAGTTGGGCATTTCTGATAAGTTTCCAGGTGATATTGATGCTATTGGTACATAGACCACAGCAGAAAACCACTGATGTAGATTGTAAGCACCAGGCTGCAGGGATCCCATCTGTCTTACCTACTGCTGATTCCCATCAGCTATACAAGGCACAGAGTGGCCACCACTCAGGATAAACAAAAAAGCAAACTGGTATATTTATGTATTTCCATATTACTTAGCAATAAAAATAAAGTAACTACTAATACATTATCAAACAGACCTTTTTCTGTGGCCTTTTTAAACCCAGTTCTACATTGCTTATCTTTACCTCTGGTTTTAGCCTTCTTATGCCTGTCTCCTCTTTAGTCACTAAGCCCCAGCACCAACATCTTCCTTTTGGTTACTCATAAGTCTCATGATATTCCGAGAAATGTGAATTACAATCACAAGGAAATATCATCTTACACCAGTCAAAATGGTTATTATTAAAGCATCACAAAATAATAGGTATTGGCGAGGATGCAGAGAGAAGGGGAAGTTTATATACTATTAATAGGAATGTAAATTAGTACCATCTCTGTGGAATACAATATTGAAATTTCTCAAAGAACCAGATTTCTCAAAGAATTACCATTTGATCCAACAATCCTGCTACTGGCTACCTATCAGAAGGAAAATAAATCACTATTAAAAAAAGACATCTGCGGCTGGGCACGGTGGCTCACACCTGTAATCAGAGCACTTTGGGAGGCCAAGGCGGGTGGATCACTTGAGGTTCGAGTTTGATGCCAGCCTGGCTAACATGGTGAAACCCCGTCTCTACTAAAAATACATTAGCTGGGCGTGGTGGCGCATGCCTGTAATCCCAGCTACTCAGGAGGCTGAGGCAGGAGAATCGCTTGAACCCGGGAGGCAGAGGATGCAGTGAGCTGAGATTGCGCCATTGCATTCCAGCCTGGGCGACAGAGTGAGACTCCATCTCAAAAAATAAATAAATAAACACACACACACACACACACACACACACACACACACCAAAACCAAAAGCAAGCAAACAAACAAACAACAACAACAAAAAACACCTGCAGTCCTATGTTTATTGCAGCTCTATTCACAATAGCAAAGTCAGGGAACCAATCTAAATGTTCACCAACCACATACTGGATAAAGAATATGTGATGTTTATATACACACCCACAATAAAATAAACACACAATAAAATACTACTCAGCCATAAAAAATAAAATCATGTGTTTTGCAGCAACATGGATGGAACTGGAGAACATTATTTTAAGTGAAATAATTTAGAAAAATAAAGTCAAATATTACATGTTTTCACTTATAAGTGGGAGCTAAATAATGTGTGTACACATGGTGGTCATAGAGAGGAATAATAGACATTGGAGCCTCGGAAGGGTGGGAGGGTGGGAGGGGGTTGAGTGATGAGAAATTACTCAGTGGGCACCAATGTACACTATTCAGGTGATGGCTACACTAAATGCCCAGACTTCACCACTGCTCAATATATTTGTGGAACAAAAGACACTAGTATCCCCTAAGTCTGTATTTAAAGAAAAAAAATGATTGAAAGATGAATGAGAATTTTTGTAGCATGGAACATGTTCTTCCCTATATCAAGAATGCTGGCTGGGTGCAGTGGCTCAAGTCTGTAATCCTAGCACTTTGGGAGGCCGAGGTGAGATTATACTCAAGCTCAGGAGTTCAACACCAGCCTGGGCAACAAAGCAAGACCCGACCCTGTCTCCACATAAATAAATAAATATTCAGCCAGGTGTGGTGGCAAACACCTGTAATCCCAGCTACTTCGGAGGCTAAAGTGGCAGGATTGCTTGAGCCCGGCAGGTCAAGGCTACAGTGAGCTGTGATCGTGCCACTGCACTCTAACCTTCACAACAGAGTGAACCTTGTCTCGAAACAAACAAACAAAACAAAAACACACACACACACAAAGAATGCCTTCACTCTTTCTCATTCACTCACCCTTCTACCACTTCTAATCTTCCTTGATATATTATTATGACAATTTCCAAAGGATGAAATATTGTATCAGTAAAATCTTCTTACATGTAAACCTACCACCTAGATCCTACTATTAACACTTTATTATGCTTGCTTTATTTCATATATATTATCCATTCTTCTATTTAATGGCCCAGTTTTATTCTAACAGTTCTTCAGGGGCACTTTCTCTGAATCCCCAGAGAGGCAAAGACTTCACATCCTATCCTCATACTCTGTCTTACAATTTCTCAACCTTCTGTTACGCCACTTGATGTAATTATCATAAACAACTTTGTTTAATATTTGTCTTCTCTGGTAGAGCAGAGTGATTCTCGAAATTGAGCTTGCTTTAAAATCATGGGAAGGCTGGCTAAAACGTAGATTACTCAACCCCACCTCCAAAATTTCTGATACAGCAGATCTTGGATGGGGTCCAAAATTTTGCACATCTGACAAGGTCTCAGGTGATGCTGATGCTTCTGGTCCATGAGCACCATGCTGCAGGGGTCATGTCCGTTGGTCTTACTTCTGATTCCTATCAGCTATCGTAAACACAGAGAAGGCACTCAGGATATAATATAGATTTACCGAATGAATGAACCAGTGTTTATGTGTGTGTGCATGTTTATGTGTGTATCCTTTTCATGTAATATGACATAGGAATTCCTTATAGCTATCGCTGTCAATGAATAGATTCATCAATCTCTGTATCTTGTTTATGTATCTTCCTTTATTGTTATATACTTAAATTGTTCCCAATTAATCCTGTTATATTTGATACTGTTTCCAAACAGGCCTTGATTATTCACAGGAATTTCTTCACATCATAACTAACAAAGGATAGGTACACTTTCTTATTTTTTTTAATTTTTCTTACGGTCCCAGGTTATAAAACTCAGGATGTTATTTCCAGCTTAAATGAAGTAGGAATTATGATTTCCAAAGGCTCTTTTCTTAAGGGAGTGGAGACGAAAAATCAGCATACTTTAATTGTAAGTGAGATAATATTTGTGTGAAATTTGCTGTGCAGTTGTGAAGGTGGTAGGTAGTACAACAGAACTGGCCTGGAGCTGTCAATATGCCATTATCATAACCGTGAAGCAGCTGGTTCTAAATGACCCATGTCCGAAAGGGTTCTACAGTAAGCAAGGAGTTGCCTGGCCCCACCCTTGAATTCTTCAGATAAAGGATTCCAAAGCAGTGGCCTGGAGTTGAACAGGACTTTTGAAATCTGCTTATGTTATGGTTCCTTGGCTTCAATATGAAAATTAAAAGGCAATCTTTTAATAACTTCTTCGACTTTCTGTAGTTATTTATACCATATTCAAATGATGGAAATGTTCCCAAATGATTTTTATTTCCTCTGCATTGGAACCAGGGAACAAAATCAGCACAGGCACCATTCTGACGTCCTGTTGGATATTGGAAGTTGTCTTCCTCATTGTAAAGCACTTATGAACCTATTTACGATGTTCTGTATTCAACAAAAGATAAAGTTAGGTAGATGGCAAAACACTCATCTAGTCTTAAATTTATCCAACCTCCTTTTACTGAATGCTTACCTTGTTCCGGGTATTGTGAGAACACAAGTTACAGGAAGTGCTATCTTTCCTCAAGGAACTTAAGAGTCTAACAGGGAATGGAGTTATTAATCTCAGTGCAATGTGATGTAGTCTTTAGGTAAAATAGGCATGGGTCTTGCTGGCGAAAGACAAGCATTTAAATGAGGCTGAAACATCAGGGGAGGCACTTAACTGAGTTTTGAAGGGAAAGTAGTTTTGGTATGAGAAGGGTGGTGAAAGCCATTGCAAGTGAAGAGTAGCATCTAGGTCCAAAACAGAATAAAGCATTCCAAAGAATAAGAATGTTTCAATGGAGTTAACATGAGATCCCTTGTACAAGACAGCTCAGAAATTATTAAGCAGGTTGGCCAAGGTCAGATCGGGAATGGCAGAGAAACTTACCAGCCAGGTCTGGCCTCTGCCTCTTCAGCCTCATTGCATTACTTCCTCTTTGTTCTCTGTGTTACAGCCCCTCTGGCCTTCAATTATTCCTCCCAAATCTCAAGTTTCCCTCTCCCTCTGGACCTTTATGCACTGCCTGGGATGTTCTTTCATGCATCGCTCTTCATCCAGGTGATGCCTCCTTCTCCATCAGATCTGGGCTTCAATTCTACTTTCTCAGGGAAGACCTCTCTGATCCTACAGAAGAAGTCAGTCTCTAGCTTGCACCCCTTCTGTTCGCTATATTCTTCTGGCATAGCCTGTATCATGTTTGATGTCTATGAACATGATCATTTTCACACTACTCCATAAGCTGAAGCAGGGAAGAGAACATATCTGTTTTCCTCAATACTGGTTCCTGTTTTAAGCAGAATTTCTTGCATATAGCAGGTGCTTAGCAAGTATGAGAGGAAATCATATTTGTTCCATATTGATAAGCCATGCTATATGCATGTGTGTGGGTGTATACACAATTTTTTTTCTATTTAATCCTCCCCAAACTCTTTGAGGTAGGTAATATATATTTTTCTATTTTACAGCTAAAATAAATTGGGCTAATGGAAGTTAATTTTCTTAAAGTTGCAGCATGACCTCATGTCATTATATGTTTTATGTGTTTCTCTTTCTGTCAATCCCATGACCACTAAATGCTACCCAGAAGTAAAGCAGTAATTTTTATCATCTGAGTTCTCAATTCCTCTGTGAGTTTTTTAAATTTCTATTTGCAAGCAAGAAAGTCTAGGCCATTTTATTGTCGGTTTCCATTTCGCTATGTAGATTCCTCTAATACATCACTAACATTGTTGACTTCTCTATTTCCCCTGTCTGTGTATACTGTGAGGTTCTGGAAAACCGGACTTTTTTCCTGTTCACTGTATTATTACTCTCAAGTACCTGGTGTGCAATGGGTGCTTAAATTAGTGCTGAAGTGGCTTGTATGAGATAGTTTAGAAATTATCAGATGGTTGTCCAAGATCAGATTGTGAACTGCAGAGAAACTCATTCACTTACTGTGTCACCTACCCACCTTTAAATTTAAGTTATATAGCTAAGTTATGTTGTTCAGTCCCAAGTGTATGTGTTGAGTACTTGCTATGTGGTAGGCACTGTTCTAGACTCCAGGGATACAGCAGTGAGTAATACCGGTGAAGTCCAAGATGCTATTACCATGGAGCTTATGCTCTACTGGGAGTTCTAGCAGAGCCAGCCTTTAGATTTAGCAAGTCTTTTACAGATTGTTGCTCTATGCCACCTCCCTAATACAGGCTATAAAAAATACATATTTTTTCTCTAATGATCACATTTAGCCTTATTCAAGCCTCAGGCATTGCTCTTTCCCTGAGAGAATTCTTCTTATCAGTTTGTAACGTGACCTAACCTTTCATGCCATTTTCAAAAGAAAATATTGCTTTCATTTTCATTCCCTCCATCATTGTTTTACTATTTTAACAAGTTTTGTCTCTTCCAACAGCAATTAGTATATCCCCTTGTAGTTCAACCAAACATCTCAGCTTTGGAGGAATTAAGTGTTGAGTTTTTCAGGAAACCCGGAAAAGAAGGAAGGGAGAGTGAGAGACAGTGACTTTGGAGAGAACAGGGTTGAGGAAATGTTTTATTTTGAATTTTTTAAGGTAGTAGATATTTCAACATGTTTGTAGGATCAAGGGAAGAAGCCAGTGGAGGAGGCTTGAAATATCCAACAGAGAGAATAATTGATGGAGCAATGCTTTAGAGGAGAAAAAGCTGCAAACATAGGTGGGGGTACCATTGAGATTTTAGAAAGAAAATGTCAATATCTTCTTTCGGAGAGGCAAAAAAGAAAAAGAAAACAAAAGTTAAGAGAATGCACACATTTCAGACCAGAGGGAATATGATTCAGAAACTATGTTCTATAGTTATTCTCCCAAAGAAATTGTAGGCAAGGTCTTCTGGTGAGGGGATGGGGGAAAGGGTGAGAGGAGAATTGATAACTGAATAAAATGAAAAATATTTAGAAGAACCGCAGTGAAAAGCCAAAGGAGGTAACCAAGGTTTTGTAAAAGAGTTTCCAGACATAATTAAAGACCCAACCAGGACAGAAGTTATATGATGTTATGTATCTTGAGAACAAATCCTGTGTGTAAGACTATACCCTTCAGCTTCCACCCTACTCAAAACTGTTTTTATTTTACTAATTTATTTATTTTTTATGATTTCCTTCAGTCTACCACTCTTCATGGAATCCTTTTGGAAATAAAATTTGTTTACCACAATGCACCTTAACGCCTGCATAGCTGGGATCGGGAAGCAACTTGCAAGGGAGTAAAACTGGGACTAAGAGACTAATTTTGATTACCCTTAGCTTGGCCCTTAGGAGGACATGAAATTCAGACATTTACCCCATCACCTAACAGAACCGTAGTCTCAGACATAGTTCAGATAATCCCCAAATTTGTTTATCACAATTTAATAAAGAATTAAATTTTATATGCCCAGTAGGCAAATAGACAAAATCTTGGCCATTTCTTTGTTTTCTTTCTTCTTCAAAATACTTATTTGCAGATACATGTTACATCTTAACTTAGGAGGAAGAAATTCAGGCCTTTGTTACTCAAATTCCATAATTTAGCTGATTTTTCTACATATTCTGTTAATAATAAATTAGAGACTACATCTTTGTAGGTAGCACATTTACAAGTCATTGTCTTCATGATCTTGACCAGCTCCAAGTAATGTCAAGAACAATGCACCTTATCACCTGCGCAACTGGGATTGGGAAGAAACTTGCAAAGGGGTAAAACTGGGACTACGAGGATTAATTCTGATTATCCTTAGCTTGGCCCTTAGGAGGATGTGGAATTCAGACATTTACCCCATCCTGGCAGAACCATAGTCTCAGACATAGTTCAGATAATTCCCAGTGCCAACAGAGTCCAAGACAGCTGTCTTAGTCTGCACAGGCTGTACCATAGTTCAAATATTTGTGTCCCTCCAAATTCATGTTGAAACCTAATCCCCATTGTGGTAGTGTTACGAGATGAAGTCTTTAGGAAGTGGTTAGTTCATGAGGGTGGAGCTCTCACGGATGTGATTCGTGCCCTCATAGAAGAGGCTTGAGGGAGCCTTCTGCCCCTTCCACCATATGAAGATGTAACGACAAAGTGCTGTCTTTAAAGCAGAGAGCAGGCTTTCACCAGATACTGAAGCTGCGGGCACCTTGATTTGGACCTCCAGCCTCCAGAGCTATAAGCAAGAAATTTCTGTTGTTGTAAGTTGCCCAACCTAAGATATTGTGTTATAGAAGCCCCAACAGATTAAGATAGGCTGCCATAACAAAATACCATGGACTAAGTGGTTTAAACAACATAAATTTATTTCCTCTTAGTTCTAGGGACTGAAAGCCCAAGACCAAGTTGCCAGCAGGAAAAGAGAGGGAGGAAGGGAGAGAGAGAGAGAGAGAGAGAGAGAGAAAGCGAGAAAGCAAGAAAGTGAGAAAGCAACGGAGAGAGAGGGCTAGGCCTCTGGTTTCTTTTCTTAGAAGGATATTAATCCTGTGGAACCAGGGTCCCATCCTTATGACCTCAATTTACCTTCATTAGTTATTTAGCAGTTTCATCTCCAAATACAGCCACACTGGAGGGTAGGGCTACAACATATGTATTTTATATGGACACAAACATTTAGGCCATAATACCAGCCAACAGGGCAGAGCAAGAATCCCCACCCAAAACAGTCATAAGTGTAAATAACATATTATCATTGTGATTTAAGGCCATTAATAAATCCACTGCTAACTAGATTCTAGTTGGTCCTGAGGTCTATGTGGAAATTGTTAAGATGTACAGAGAATATCATGACCTATGTCAGAGCTGCGACTCTTCCAATAGAAAATAACAAGTGTCAGTAGAAGATCATGAGAATTTCATCAGACACAACTACCTCCATGCTGGTGAGACAGGGATTACTGAAACAGCACTCCTGGGATTAGGATTGACTATGGACCTGGATAGGTTTCACCCACAGGTGTATTTCATTAATCACTTTAACTGGAAGGAGGGTCTAGATACCATCTATAGCTATTCACTCATGGTGGCTTTGTTGCTTTTTTTGTGTAAGAAAATGTGTAAGAAAATGTGGGGGAAAAGGTGGGAAGATTAGGAATTGAGTCAGTAGGCGTAAAATCATACAACCAGCTAATGATAGAAGTGAGACTAAGACCAAAGTCTCTAGACTTCCAAGTTTCATACTTCTGCTCTATTCCACTTTCACTTTGAAGAGGGGTTGCCATTGTCTGGACAAAAATCCTGACTCTCCTTTATGTTTCTAAAGTACTTTTGGGGGCTTCGAATGTGAAACTTCTGCAGTGATAATAATAGGAGCATACCGTCTTGAGAACTTATTATATGCCACGCACTTCCAATGTATGATATCATTTAATTCTCTAAACAACTCTGGGTGGTGGGCACTATGAATATTTTCATTTTCTAGATGAAAAACAAAAACGTTTAGAGGAGAATTAGATGTCACACCCGAGAAGTGGCAAATCCAAGGTTCAAATCTAGCTTGAGTACAGAGTCAAAGATTCTAACTAGGAAGCTATAGACTATGTGCTTGTTACAAACCATTTGCCCTTATGTAGCAGAAATGGTGTTTTATTTAGATCTTTTTGGTATTTTCATATTTATCATGTATCAATATGTCATTTGACCTCTACTATCTAAAGGACATGCTTATTTTCCCCTAAATGATAAATAAAACAATAACAAAAGTAGTTTATTTTCCCTCCTGCTCACAGACAGAATTCCAAAAACACATACTTCTCAGAAGCAAAATGAGGCATTATTCCCTGAAAGAATGAACAATTTGGTATCCTACATTTTCCAGAAACAATCTCCCAATCAAAAAAAAAAAAAAAAAGTGACTGACAGCTTAAGGAGAAAGAGAGGTTGAGAGACACGTCTCAAAATTACCCATTACCCAAGTTTATTAATAGTAATAGTAAGACATCAAATGTACAGTTGTTCTCTTTACCTCCCCAGTTTAGGGAGTTTCAATGATCCCTGGAGGCACATGAACCATGCTAAGTAATAGTCTCAAAATTCAGAGACTCCCTCTCACAGCCCATCTTCACTACTGACTCACTGCATAATTTGCTAAAACCAAGTTCTTCACCCACTGAGATGGATTAAGAGAAATAACATTCCTAATTCTTAAAGCTGTGAGAAGACAACCATGCTATCTGGGCAAAACACACACACAAAAAAAATGCTTTACAGACATAAGCAGTTTAGTTTTGTAATGAAATAAAACTTGCAACAACAAATCATCTGACACATAGCTAATGGTACGCTTCGTCATTATTCGTCTGCGTTGTAATTTGACCTAAATTGTGAGCAGTTTGTGTAAATCGCTGTATTTCTTAGTGATGACTATCTCTTAACATTTGTATAGCACTTTAAAGTTTATAATACACTTTACCATAGATTATCTTATTATCTCACGTGAGAAGGTCTAATGAGCTCAGTAAATGTTCGTGTAATTTAAATCACTCAAAGCCACGTTAGAAAGGCTAGGTAGATATCACTAATTCCTTCTATGAATGAGGAAGCTGAGACATACAGCTTCTTTGTGATTGGGCCAAACCAAAGTCAAAGTCATTTGACATCTGGTGATGACTGTTCTTTCTTATACCATGTCGCCTTTCACATAGTCAGACATAGCAAACAGTTTGGAGATGAAGAATGGGTAAAATTAAATTTAAAAAGATAGCGTTTGAGATGTCCCTCTGTGGTTTAGTTTCCTTTGTATGCTTCAAGTGGTTTATCCTTCAATTCCTTAAGGCAGATCTCTTTTTTTGTGTTGTTTGAGATTTCAAAGAGAGAAAGAGAGAGAGAGAGAGAGATACAAACATACACCTCTCAGAAGACTACTGCTAGCTGTTAATAGTAAAAACGAGCATTTCCTTTTCGTAGAGTGTTTTGTAGATCTCAGAGCTCTTCTCTTACGTGAATGCCAAAAGTTCAAAGATCTTTGCTGTCACAGGACACTATTCATTATCTGGTTCTTCCCCATCTCTCTGGTATCAACCCCCTTGCTCCTCCAGACATACTCTGTCCTAGCTACACAAAACAAAACTTATAGTATGTTCTTGAAAGTATTAAGCTATCTTATACTTCCATAATCTCACGCATGCTGTCCCCTTTGCCTTGGCTGCCTCTCCTCTGCTTTATCCAAAGTTTCCAAGGCTTCCTTTCTTCTTCTTCATCCTCAATTATTATAGTACCCTGGAGGTGGTTTTAAGAAACACTGTCCCTAGATTCCATCCTAGGCCAGTTGTATCTGACATCTATATTTATAAAAACTTTCCTATTTGATTCTGGTGCCTGTGAGGGTTGAGTATCAGTATTCACATCTCTGACTATCCCATTAATCCTCCAACTCTTCAAGGAGATGGAGTATGTTATTCAATTTTGTATTCCCAGAACCTAGCATGGAGTCAGACTCATTTATTAGTCCTTCTTTGTCTCAGAAACAGGGCTATTTGGACATGCCAAAGGATGCTGGAGTTTCACATTCTTCTCTTTTTTTTTTTTCAATGCTATTTGTAGTCATTTATTAAAAAATGAGGCAGCTTTATATGTATCCATAGACATGAAACATTCCTTGCCTCTGTTATCTATCTCCACCAGAATGCCATGTTACACATTATCCAAAATTTAGTGTCTTAACACAATAAATATGTATTTATCTTAATCATCTGTAGGTTGATGATTTAGGCTGTGCAGTTCTTACTTTAGCTGAGCTTGCTTGCATGTCGGTGGATCAGCTGGATGTTGGCCAAAGTGATCAGAGGGGAATCATTTTCCCTTCTATCACCAAAGGTGCCATCATACCTGCATTGGTGCCCATACATTGTGCCTTCTCTTGGGTCATAGCAGGTGTGTTGTCCTGGTTCCCGCCTAAAGATCACCCCTCTATGAGGTTATCTATTCAATGACTTGACTCTGTAATTGTCCCCTCTCTTGCATCATCTATTTACCCTTCTTTTATATCATTCCTTTGAAAACATGCTGCATTGCTTTGCATCTAAACAAAATACATTCCTTTTAACCCACTGACCCATATCTCTTTCAGCAAAATTTCAGTTATCTATACCAACTTTCTTCACTTCCTCACCTTCCATTCTTTCTTGAACCCCTTATGTCAAGTTATTGTTCCCACAAATCCACTGATACTACTTTTGCCAGTGTCCTCAGTGATTTCCATGTTGCCACATCAAATGTTTCCTTCTTTGTCCTCATATTACTCAGCTTCTTGGAAGCAGTTGGCATAGTTGATTATTCCATCCTCCTTGAAATTCTTTCTTCACTTGGCTTCAGGGAAACCACCCTCCTTGTTTTCCACCTATCTCACTGGTAACTACTACACATCTTTGTGGGCTGAACCTTCTTTATCTTACTGACCCTTAAATGTTGAAGTGTTCTCAGGCTCAGTCCTCAAATTGCTTCTCTCTTCTATTTTTTCTAGCTTTTATTATAGGTTCAGGGGTACATGTGCAGATTGGTATATAAGTAAACTGTGTGTCACAGGGGTTTGGTGTGCCCAGGTAATAAGCATAGTACATAATAGTTAGTTTTCCTGTCTTCTCCCTCCTCCTACCTTCCATGCTCAGGTAGGTCCTGGTATCTGCTGTTCCTTCTTTGTGTTCATGGGTACTCAATGATTTGCTGCCTCTTATAAGTGAGAACATGCAGTATTTGGTTTTCTGTTCCTGCGTTAGTTTGCTTAGAATAATGGCCTCTAGCTCCATGCATGTTGTTACAAAGGACATGCTCTCATTCTTTTTTATGGCTGTGTAGTATTCCATAGTATATACATGCCACATTTTCTTTATCCAGTCTACTGTTGATGGGCATGTAGGTTGATTCCATGTCTTTGCTACTGGGAATAGTATGGCCATGGACACACACGTGTGTGCATCCTTATGGTAGAAGGATTTATGTTATTTTGAGTGCATACCCATTTCTTGGTTGAATGGTAATTCTGTTTTGGATTCATTGAGAAATCACCCCAGTGCTTTCCACAATGGATGGACCAATTTACATTCCCACCAGAAGCATATAAGCATTCTCTTTTGTTGGTAATCATGGCAGCATCTGTTATTTTTTGACTTTTTGATAATGCCCATTCTGACTGGTGAAATGGTATTTCAATGTGGTTTTGAATTTCATTTCGCTAATGATTACTGATGTTGAACATTCTTTCATATGCTTGTTGCCACATGTATCTTCTTTTAAAAAGTGTCTGTTAATGTCCTTTGCCCACTTTTTAATGGTTTGGGTTTTTTTTTTTTTTGGTGTTAATTTGATTACACTCCTTATAAATTCTGCATATTAGACCTTTTTCAGATGCATAGTTTGCAAATATTTTCTCCCATTCTGTAGGTTGTCTGTTTATTCTGTTGTCAGTTTGTTTTGCTGTGCAGAAGCTATTTAGTTTAACTAGGTCTTACTTGTCAATTTTTGTGTTGTAATTGCTTTTGGTGTCTTTGTCATAAAATCTTTTCCAGGTCCTACCTTCAGAATGGTATTTCCTAGGTTATCTTCCAGAGTCTTTATATTTTTAGGCTTTACATTTAAGTCTTTAATCCATCTGAAGTTGATTTTTGTATATGGTATAAGGAAGGGGTCCGGTCTCCATCTTCTGCATATGGTTAGTCAGTCATTCCAGCACCATTTATTGAATAACAATTCCATTCACCATTTCTTGTTTTTTCCAACTTTATTGAAGATCAGTTGGTTGTAGGTGTATGACATTATTGAACCAGGAATAAATTGAATCCCTGAACAGACCATTAAGAGTTGCAAAATTGAATCAGTAATAAAAAGCCTACCTGCACATCCTGCACATGTACTCCAGAACTAAAACATACAATACAGTACAATACAATACAATACAATACAATACAATACAATACAATACAATACAACACAACACAATACAATACAATGCCTACCAAACAGAAAAATCCCAGGACCAGATAGATTCACAGCTGAATTCTACCAGATATATAAATAAGAACTGGTATTATTCCTTCTGAAACTATTCCAAAAAGCTAAGAAGGAGGGATTCATTCCTAACTCATTCAATGAGGCCAGCATCATCCTGATACCAAAACCTGATAGAAACAAAACAACAACAACAACAACAAAAATCTTCAGGCCAATTGTTGATGAACATCAGTGCAAAAATCCTCAACAATTACTAGCAAACAAAATCCAGCAGCACATAAAAAAGACAATTCACCACAATAAAGTAGGCTTTATCCCTAGGATGCAAGTTTGGTTCAACATATGCAAATCAAGAAATGTGATTCATCACATAAACAGAACTAAAATTTTAAAACACTACAAATAAGCTTTATTTTCATATTCTAAGAAATGAAGATGCTCTAGCATATTTTATTTAGAAGCTGTATTATTTTAACTGTCTCATTTTTCTCTCCAGTCGATCTGGAGGAGTGAGGGTAAATATTTATTTGATGCACACACAATTGACCCATCTCTGTATTGAAGAGACTATCATATTGCCACTGTGCTGCATTGTTATTTTTGTCATATATTGGTACATTTTTATAGGCCTATTTCTGGACTCTCTCTTTTGCTACATGATATGTTTTGGCTGTGTCCCCACCCAAAACTCATCTTGTATCGTAACTCCCACAATTCCTGTGTGTCTTGGGAGGAACCTGGTGGGAAGTAATTGAATCATGACGTCAGGTCTTTCCCATCCTGTTCTCATGCTAGTGAATAAGTCTCACAAGATCTGATGGTTTAAAAAATGGAAGTCTCCCTGCACAAGCTCTCTTTTTTTGCCCACTGCCATCCATGTAAGACATGACTTGCCCCTCCTTGCCTTCTGCCATGATTGTGAGGCTTCCACAGCCACATGGAACTGTAAGTCTAATTAAACCTCATTTTTTGGTAAATTGCCCAGTCTCGGGTGTATCTTTATCAGAAGTGTGAAAATGGACTAATACACTACGTTTCTCTGTTTGCCTTTTTACTATCTGAAATAATGTAGCATTATGAAAATTCAATTTCCAATAGAGTAAGTCCTCCAGTTTTAGTCCTTTGTATGTTTGCATATATCTTATTATCCACTTATTTATTTCCACCATAAAAACTGAGTTTGGGATTGCATTAAATATATAAATCTATGAAATAAAAATTAAAATCTTTACAAGAGTTATAAATGAAGAGCATGGCAAATCACAATTAACTTAGGTCTTCTTTAATTTCTCTTAATCATGCATGTTTTTAGTGTTCTACATAAGTCTTGCACATAATTCACAGATTTATTCCTAGATTTTTGATACTATTATACATATAATAATATGTATCTTTAAAATACTCATGTTCTATTTTTTGTTGCTAGTATTTAAAAATACAGTTGATTTTTAAAAATACTGCCCTTTTGTCCAAACACCTCATCACATGTACTTTTTATTTGTAATAGTTTTACTCTGTACATTCTTTTGTATTTTCTATGTATATAATAATATCATCTGTGAATAGGACAGTTTTATTTCATCAGGTCCTTTTAAATAATATTTACTAGAAGTGACTGTAAACAAGCATTTTATCTCCTCACAATTTCAGAAGGAAAGTGATCTTTATTTCACCATTCAGAATGAAGTTTTTTTTTTTATATTTTAATAACATGCTTCTATTCTCAGTTTTAGAGAGTGCATCATGAATGATTGTTGGTTTTATTAAATGATTTTTTTCTGTGTCTATTGAGATTATTATATGTTTTTCTTCTTTAGTTGTTCATATGGTGACTTACTTGATTTTGAACCTTAAAAAGTAATAAAGTGAACTTAGTCATAGTATATTACCTCTCCCGTGTTATGGTATCACTGTATTTGATTTTTCTCTTCTTCCTCCCTTCTGTCGTCTTTCCTTTTCTCTTCCTTCTTTCAGAATTTTGGCACATAATTTCATTAGAGAAGAAGTCCATACTTTTCATTTAACATCCTTATCTTTTGTTGTCAGGATTAGGCAGACTTCATAAGAAAAGTTGGTTTGTGAAAATATCAATGTATTTTTTAGGATACATTGAATCATAAGGCATATTCAATGTGTAAAAATATTACAATATATTAATAAAAGCAAAGGTATTTTAAAGAACATTAGAGGCATACTTTTTAAAGGGTCATGGCATTTGCTCAGGGAGTATACAATGAAGTTAGTCTGTAATCTGAGAAGGGCTGCCTGGAATCCAGGTATGTTCAGCATGGAGACTCCATCTTCCCTTTTCTTTGTCACCACAGGTACAGTAAAGAAACAGGCAACATGGCACTGGCCAGGTAGAGAACTCATCTGCATAATCAAATGTTAGGGTGGGGTGGCCAACTTCTTTGGATGCTATGCAAATGGCACACCTGGTTAGACCAATCTTTTGTGCCCTAGGTAAATCTGACATCGCCCCCCTCAAGCTCATCTATAAAACCTTCTGCATTTCACTGTGGAAGCAGTGACCCACTTTCTCCGGGACCCTTCTCTGCTCAGAGAGCTCTTTCTTTCTTTCTCCTATTAAACTTCTGCTCTTAGCCTCACTCTGGTGTGTCTGTGTCCTAGTTTTCCATGGCTGTGAGACAATGAACCTCGGCTATTACCCCAGACAATGACGCCGCTTCAATAGTGAGTAAGTTCTTGTGAGATCTGGTTGTTTAAAAGTGTATAGCATTCCCTCTCTCCTCTCTTGCTCTCTCACATCTCAGGGAGATGCTTGCTCCCCCTTTGCCTTCTGCCATGATTGGAAGCTTCCCGAGGTTCTCCCCAGAAACAGAAGCAGCCGTGCTTCCCTTACAGGCTGCAGAACTGCAAGTCAATTAAGCCTCTTTTCTTTATAAATTACCCAGTCTCAGGTGGTTCTTTATAACAATGTGAGAACAGACTGAAAAAAGCAACCGGCTGTTGTTTTCAAGGGATGTTGCCATATTGAGTGCACAGTGTCATTCTGTACTGTAGGCAGTTGGGGCTTGGACAGCAGCTGTGACATTGCTGGAAAAGAGGTGATGCTCTTGGTCCTGTGCATACCATTCATCCTCATGTTAAGTCGGCTCATGAGGCCATTATGTGAGCCCTGAGGTGGTTAAGATGAAAGACTGGCTGATACCCATGGGAAATGTCATCATGTCAACCTGGCTGTTGAGAAATTCCTGAGTTCGTTTAGGTGATTAATTTGAAACACAAAATTTTGCAAGCTATGCGCCTACTCCAAAATTCTCACTCACATACTTCTTCTAAAGGCTTTCTCATCCTTCATTTTTCAGTATTATTACTCCTGGAACACTAGTAGGCTAGTTGCCTTTTCCCAAAAGTCATTGCACATTCTAACCTCAGACCAAGCTCCCTCCAAATGAAGTGGGTAGTCAACTGTGTTGCTCATACCCCTGACTACAAGAAGGATTTCCCGATGCTACAGTCCTCACTAAATGGAGCTGTAATGTAGAAGATGTCAGTTCTCAGCAAATGACAAGCATTACTTCCATACATTTTTGAATGATGCCCAAGTCAGCATCCATCACTTGGCCCTAGGGAATCCCCATTCTATGGTGCAATTGGTGTGCTTTAAGCAAGAAGTACCAGTGCATCAGAGGTAGACGCCATAGACCGCCTATTTCTGTAATTTAATTATATCATCAATATATACTCAAGACTGATCCTGAATGTATGACTTCTCTTACAAAATGAATTTTTGCTGTGCCCACAAATATTATCTGATAAAATGGATCTGATAACACTAACATCAGAATAGGCTTCTCAGGCCATGTATTCATTTGGCATTCCATATTCAAATACTCAGTCTCAGATTCAAGTAGCATGCCAAGGTTATTTTTTCAAACCAAAAGTAATCTTGTGATGTGGAGGGCATAATTTTACTCCAGAAACCAAGAGATCTGTACTCTATTATCTCCTGTTGGGGTTTGACAAGATAAGGATCCTTATGTGTCACTCTAGCACAGTATTTCTCAACTGGGGGCTATTTTATCTCCCAGGAGGAAGTTGTTGCTATCTAGAGATGTTTTTGGTTGTCATAACTTGAAGGGGGATTGCTACTGGCATCCAGTGGGTAGAAACCAGAGATGCTGCTAAATATCCTACCATACACTGGATACTTCTTTCTCCACAACAACAAAACATAATCAAGCTCAAAATGTGAATAGTACTGAGGTTGATAAACTGGTCTAGCACTATTGAATCAAATGCATTCTATGATTTGAGGTTGGACAGATTATACTGTATCCTAGACATGCTGCAAATATTTCCTTTGTTCTTGACCATACTTGAAACTTGAAGGATTCCTCATTCAATACATGGATTGGAGCAGTTTTCTAAGTATGATGAATGCTGTCTCCAAAATCCCCTGTCCTCCTTCAAAAAGCACATAACGTGCTGCGAGAGACATGAAGTGTAACAGTTGCATTGACCTCAAAGGGAATATCTCTGTATCTTCTGGACCATATATGACCCTTGAAAACTTTAGCACATTCATTCCATACTGATTGGGTCAAATTCTCATTCTGTGAAGAACTTCAAGATGATTAAGGTTCCCATAGAACTACTTTATGACAAAGAGAAGAAAACTACATTGCCTTGTGCCAAGAGAGTAAAAGGCAGTAGAAGTGTATTGTTGTCCTTATTGTGTAATGGTGAACAATTTTTGAGTCTTCCTGATGATGGAGAACAAGAAAAACCATCATTTACAAATTATAAATTATGCCATAGAAATTGTGTTAATCTATTACAGTAAAGACTAGGCCACATTTTGAACAGCATCTGAAATTGGAACCAACACTTGGTTATGTTTATAGTATTTCACTATCATTTGCTGCAATTCATCTGCTTTTTTGCAGAGACTAGAGAGATGAATTGAATATGGGTATACTAAGTCTCTTGTATTTGTTAAATTTTAGTGATCTTAATCCTCAGTTTTTCCTGAATTGCTCTGTTTCCTTTATTTTCTTGGCACAGGAGAAATAGGGCATGTTGAGGGCTTCCCACTTGACTCTTTTATGATGGCCCTTACTCCACAAATCAGAAAAGCAATATAAGTTCCTGCCAGGTGTTAAATATAGCAATCCTAATTTTACATGTAAGAAACCTGAAGATAACCACAAGGTGGGTTCACACGAATTGGACATAATATGAGAGATGGGGTTCAAAATTCCATGCTACCTGCAGGGCCAAGAATTACGTGAGGCAAGCAAAACACTTAAGGAACAAAATCTGAGGAGAAAATTATTCTCAGGGCTGTGCAAGTACAAACTCTGCACTTGCATAACACCGAGAGTGAGTGCTTTCTTTTTTTTTTTTTTTTTTTTTGAGCCAGAGTCTCGCTGTCGCCCAGGCTGTAGTGCAGTGGCGCGATCTCGGCTCACTGCAGGCTCTGCCTCCCGGGTTCACACCATTCTCCTGCCTCAGCCTCCCGAGTAGCTGGGACTACAGGCGCCCGCCACCTTGCCTGGCCAATTTTCTGTATTTTTAGTAGAGACGGGGTTTCACTGTGTTAGCCAGGATAATCTCGATCTCCTGACCTTGTGATCCGCCCGCCTCGGCCTCCCAAAGTGCTGGGATTACAGGCGTGAGCCACCGCGCCCGGCCGAGTGCTTTCTTAACATTTGTTTCCTACGCATCTCATTCACCTTACCCTGGTCTCAGTCCTAATCACCTGACCTTTATAAGTCCCACTGTAAACCTAAGAGGTTATATCTCACAGTATCTCATAGTTGAAAACATTTCTAATGTACAATCACCTGGGAAACTGAAGAATTTGAGAAAAGAAGTACTTATTGCATATACTTGTGGTCTTTTTCAAAAGCAACCATCCTCCACTTTGATCAATGGGTTCTGGCTTCATGAACTGACTTCAACCTAAACACAAGAAACCCTACATTTTTTTTATTGTCACAGCTGATCTAAGTCTTTTGCTTCCTCTCCCTCTCCCTCTCTGCATAGTGATTAGTACCCTCCTTGGCTGCCCCTAGATCTCGGTTCTATAAGCACCATAAATTAGGTATTTTCTGCAGTTTCAGGATACGAGTCTTCTTTAAATCTGACATAGAGACTCTAGCTTTGAAAGCATGCCTTAAATTGCAATTGACTGCTAGAATTTATGTTCTCCTGTTCTACACTGCTGTAACAATAAGACATCTTCCTCCTAAATTCTTATAATTGTCATTGCCCTTATACTGACTAAATATCTTAGCTACTTGATCCCCCAATGCCTGCTGTCCCAGACTAATTTAGGATCAAGAAGTAAAATAGTTATCATGGGGATATATATTGACATGTTTATCTGAATTAAAAATTGAGTAATTGAAAAAGTTAAAGTAGATACATAATGACATTCTTTCTGACACAAAATATGTCTTATTTGACTAATTGTTTTTGCTAATTAATTTATATGCAGGCATTTCCCATGAACCAAATGTTCAGCTCCAACATTTTCAAAAATATATTTCAAGCACAAGGAAACATAAAAGCTCTTAATCCAAAATGTAATATTTTTAAAAAGCATTAAAATTAACATTATTTTATTTTTTCCCAATAATCTTAAGTCTATCAAATTAAGCCAGATGTCTTTAAATTAAAAGTTGCCAGAAAAAACATAATAGACGTGTATTAGTCTTGGTATTTTTTTTTTGATACACATATCAGATGTGTATTGTTGTTGTATTGTGTTGTGGTTCTTTGTTTCTTATAAAATTCAAGTGGGACTCCACTTCATGACCAGGGTGAGGTAAACAAGACACTTTGAGAGAAAATCTTAAGAAGGCATTCAGTTTCAGAGCCATGCAAGTGCCCACCCTGCTCTTGCATGACCCCGATAAAGAGTGCCTCCTTGCTTGTCTGCCCCAGCCCTGACCACGACACAATTAAAATGTTAACTGATAGATCGTTAAAGACATCTTTTGATCTTATATCAGTTTGTAATTTTTATTGTATAACTCAGAAGAGGTTCAAAGGAATGACTACCATTGCTCAATTTCTATCTTTAGGAATAGACTTCTTCTGGCATATATGTATATCCATTTTATGCCAACTTTCCGTGTGTGTGTGTGTGTGTATATGTCATATAAATTGAGTATATATATTATATATAATTTATGCATATAAATTGAAAAGTAGGCATAAAATGAATGCTCAATCCTGTCTTATTCTAGTAATAAATCATAATCATCCAAAGATAAAAAGACATACTTTTATGTAACTGTATTAGTTTCTTATAGCTGCTGTAACAAATTACTGCAAGCTTCTTTGCTTAAAACAGCAGAAACTCAACATCTTACAGTTCCGCAGGTTAGGTGTCTAAATGAATCTTACAAGGCTAAAATGCAGGTATCTGCAAGGCTATGTTCCTTCTGAACACCCCAGAGGTGAATCCCTTTCCTTGCCTTTTCCAGCTCCCAGAGGTCACCTGCATTCCTTGGCTCATCTCAATCTTCAAAGTGCATCATTCCAATACCTCTGTGTCATTACAGCTTCTTTTTCTGCCTCTGACCCTTTTGTCTCCTCTTATAAGGACTCTTGTGATTATGTTGGATCCTCCCAGATAATCCAGGATCATCGCTCCATCTCAAGATCTTTAATTTAATTGCATCTGAAAAGTCCCTTTACCATGTAAAGTAACATAATTACAGATTATGGGGATTAGAACATGAACACTTGTGAATGGGTTATTATGCTGTCTACCATAACCCCCTTCCACCTCATTGGAATGAATTTTAAATAAAATTTTAATATTTATATTAAAAATTCTTTATTAATGTTAATATTTTTGTTTATGAAATCAATTTTTTACTAATAAATGTTGATGTTTTAGTCCAAGGGCATGGATTTAACATGATTTCTATAATTATAGAAAATTCAAAAAAATATAGTGTGCAGCTATATGTTTTCATTACAAAATGTATGATCAAATGACAATATAACAATATTTTGTATAGAAAAATATACTACAGAAGGGCAAAATTCATTTAGAAAGTGAAAGAAGTATATGTATTCAAAAGCAAATGAAATGATGCAATTTTCTAAATGTTACAGAAGACCCATTTCATGTAATATATAAACGGATAAAGACATGTCAGAGAATCAGGATTTAAATTTCTTTGGCTATATTAAAAACACAAAGAAACTATTATTTAAAAAAGTAAATATTTACAATATGCTAGGAATTATGTAATTTATAGTTATTTGATCTCATGATAGAAATGTTTGGTCATAATATAAAACTATATGATAGGTTACATAGTTTTCAAAATTATTTTGTAAGATAAGTAAGCAAAAATTAGTAACCTCCAGCTGTAGGCTGTAATTATCATAGTGAAATATTGTTCCAGGTTTGGAGAATGCCCATCAGTACCAGAGACTGCTGCAAACAGAATTTGATGCATAATCAGTATGTAACCTATTTCCAGTCCCAGTCTCTCTGCCTGAGTCTTCATTTATAAATGGTAGTAATAGCACCACCTTTGTTCTCAGGGTTGTTGTCAGTAACAAATGAGACACTTTGTCTAATTTTTTTCATAAACATATAGTATAAGCTACAGTTATTAATGTTGCTTAATTTTATGACAGCAATAACCAGTAACAGGGCTTTTCCTTCACCCTGTGTTTTGGAGACAAATCTGTTATGAACCTGCTTATGAGGCGATCAAAAGATCAAGTAGGAAATCCTGACAAATGCTCTTCTTCTCACTCATTAAATTGCCCCTAAGGGGAGACTTCAAAGGGAATGACTAGTGACTGTTTACTGACTTGCAATAGTTCAGGTCTTTGGAGATTTTTCTTTTACACAAAATCTTTCAAAGGGGAATTTTAAAGGTTACATTGAAATATGTCATGCCTACTCCTCAATCTTCATGCTTCTGACCTCAGAAGGACACTAATAATAGCTTTGTGAAGGGGAATTTGCTACTTACTAGAGATATTGGCAATAATTACTTGGTGGGAAAAGCTAATGATTTTCTCACTTATAGGAAGACTGGCGCTTCCACTGGTTGTTGTTCCTTTGGTAAATTGAATGGCTTTTCTTATGGTAATGTAGAGAATGAATGAACAGCACATTAAGGAGCTGTCTGAATAGGGAAATGTACTGACATTTCAGCATTATCTGAGTTATGTGTTAAGAGTGGCTTAGTCAAATTAAAATGAATGACAGGTCAAAGCAAAAATCACAAGCTCTTTCTTATTACTCAGAATACGTATTAAGTGTTCTCTAATTCTAAGAGTCCAAAATATATTAGACAATTTAGTTTACAGGGACAAGTTATCATTATGGGGTTTGGGTAGGAGACCTGGAGAAATTTGAAGTTCTAACTCTCCATTCTAACCAAGCTTTGACAAGCCAACTCTTACCCTTCACTTTGCTACTTTATATCATTCCCATGTTTTGGTTAACTTTTTACATAGTACAGCTTTATAGTGGAAATGGCTTAAACTGGAGTTCCTGAGAATCTAATCCCCTTTCTACCTTTAATTTACTCCTTGACATGTGGTAAATCACCTTATTTCTCTGCTTCTTATTTATAAATTTCTGATGGTTGTGTTAGATCAATTCTTTTTTATAACAAGCTACACAAGTAGTGATCATGGTGTTACAGAAACCACTCCCTTGGGCTGGGCTTGAGACTCGGAAAAGCCCCAGCTTTCCTGATTTTATAAGAAGGAAACCTCTTTTATGAACAGAACGCTAACTTTACTATTTGCTTTTCCACTCCAGAAAGCTATTAACTGGTGACATGGAGATTATTATAAGGCTAACCTTGAATGTGCTGTAATTAATTTAAAAAATATATGTTTTGATTATGAAATGGTAGATGAAGGTGACAGACATCCAATTAGGAGAATAATAACCACAGAGAGAACGTGACCTTCCAAAAGACATAGCATCTTTGCAAATCATCTTGTGAAAAAAAAAATCCTCAAAGTCAAAGGAAGCTGGGAAGTTCTTCTAGATGGCTAAGAGTTTGTTGAGCTGACACTGGATGAGTTAGAAGATGAAAGAAGCTAAAACTGAACCTTATAAAGGAAAGAGTAATGTGAAAACCTCTGGCCCATCTTCAGAAATTGATCTTCAGAAAACTTGCAACATATACAACCTCTTTTGAAAACAGAAAGTCACAGGCCAATAGCTATATAAATTCCACATTAAAAGAAGGCTATGGAGATGAAAGTCTGATTGCCAAATGGAACAGAGAAGGTTATGCGGACCTGTGCTGCCTATGATATATTCAAGGTGCCAACTCTGGAACTCACTTCATTTGCTGGGCTTGAAGCTGCATGTGGGGGTGATCATCAGGGGTCTTCACTGTGGCTGCAGGGGTAGCTCTGGCTGAGGCTGCTCTGAGCCAAATCCCCATCCTGCCCTAGACCTTGGACTTTAATGATGGCTGCTTTTTCACTTGCACCTGCCACTCCATTTCCTGGTAGGTTCTTCTCTGTATAGTAGGAACCTAAGTCAGAGTTAAAGCATAGTCTCTATGGTTGATGGCTTTGGTTTTCATCAAGTGCAATTATTTGTAATTTTAAAAAATAAATCCCTTAAACCTCAAAAAAAGTAATTTGGATACACTTGTACTTTTCTTGTAATATGCCCTTTAGAGTAAGACATGCTTCCAAACTCATTCTAAGAACTATACTGTTGGCTTCAACTTTTACCAACAGTCTCACCTAAACTTATTTCTTTTCCCATTATGTCTGAGGAAAAGGTTAACATCTACTTGTCAGACAAGTAGCAGTTTACAACAACTTCTCTGGAGGAGAAAAAAAAATGCCTTAAATTGTCAGTTCCAAGAACCTCATTGGACTATACTTTTTCAAAGGATGGAGTCTTAGGAAGAATGTAAATAAGTGTGTATCTTCTTTTGCCCAAGAGCTTTCTAAAGAAAACTCTGCTTTAGGTTTTTGTTTCTCTTGTGTCTCTTTCCTTCTTTGGCAGAAATCCTTGGATAAAGATTCTGACATCCTTCTCTTTCTCTTGTGCTCTTCTTTGTTCCCTCTGGATTTTCCCCACAAAGCCTGGAGCCCAGAAGCTTTGGAAGCTGCCCCTTCTATTACAAAGTTGTGTGGCATAAAGCCTATATCATCTCTGCTCCAGGCATTTGTAAACTCTCTTATATTCTTTTGCTTGTCTCTTCTCCCTGGCTACACATTCTGCTTGGACCACTTTTTCCTTTCATCAGAATTTTATGACAGAGAGGCTTAGAATTCAGGCATGAGTTTATAGAGACAGAAACAAAGGGCGTTCAATCTGTTTGGCTTCAAGGTTTCAGGCTCATCTTTAGCCAAGCAAAAAATATTACATAAGGACAAGTCCAGCCAAACAGGCTACTGTGCTGAGCTTTTGAATCAAAGCCTCATAGTAATCAAATGACAGCATTTACCTGTGTTTTACCCAAGTCACATCTTTGCCCTTGCTGTGATTCTAGTTGTCAAGTTAGATAATAAATAACTTGAACATGATTTTAGACTATCGTGAAGGAACTAGTAGAGGAAGAGAGGATACAAAATCAGAAAATAGAGGGAAGGATAATGAAGCCAGGTCCCTTTATTTTTCTTGCCCATCGATTTTCCTTGAAGTGTAATGAAGAGAGTTGGTGTTAAGTGAACAGCCAAGAACATAATTGAGAGATTCAGAATTCAATGCTCAACAGTCTTTCCCTAAGCACATTTTATTCCCAACGTTGCGTGATATCAGTTCTACTTTTGCTCCAGGTTTAATTCCATCCCACAAAGAGGAACTCAATTTCATCAATATTTCCCGTATTTTCTGATTCTTCATTCTCTTGTCCTCCACTAACTTCTTCCCTTTATCCTATAAACATGTTCAAATTACTCATTATCTTAAAAGGGCAATGACAAGGATAAAGATGTGAGTTCAGTAATACTGGAACATGTATTCGGCTAAAGCGACTCACAATGGACATGACAGTTCAGGCTGCGTGGCAACTTGGGAAATCAACAGAAAGAAGTGAGGAATAAGTCATGGATATTCAGAAAACTGAATGTGTAAATTAATGGCATGCATTCGAATCTTCTTTGTAAGCACAGCCAAGTGCATGCTGTTCATAGTGGTTTTGGAATTTTGGTATCCAAAAGTACAGAGTCAGGATGGGCCCAAACTCCAGAGAGCTATGGGTGCTCTTGATGATGAGGTTTAGTTACATGGGGGCTTGGTAGGAGCAGAAACCACAGTTATTCTGCAGTGGAAAGATGTTGAGGAGCTTATGGAATATGAAGTGATCATTAAGGAGGTGGCAGCACTTGAAGTATTCTGCGAATTCTCTGTGTAAACTCTGAAGTAGGAGAGGTAAACCAAAGCTTAGGGGACCTTAAATAGGCTCCTCTAAAAGTAGGACCCAGCTAGGAGCCCCAGTCCAAGATCAAAGTGTTAGGGCCAGCTCTGAAAGTAGAATATCTCCTAGAATATGGCTATAAATCTTTTTCTGAAGGAGAAATATGGCAAGGTAACTAGATTAGCCTTTATTAACACAACTGCACTAAAACAAGTATTTGCTTCACAGAATTTTGAATCAGTATACTAAAGGGTGAGACTTGAACATAATATGTGCATTGTTTTATTATTTTTTTTAATTATATTACTTGACTTCAAATTTTACAAGGCTATAGTAACCTAAACAGCATAGTACTGGTATAAAAATACATACACAAATGAATGGAACAGGATAGAGAACCTGGAAATAAAGCCACATACTTAAAGTCAACTGACCTTCAACAAAGTTGACAAAGACAAAAACATACTGGGGGAATGGACACCCTATAAATAGTGCTAGGGAAATTGGATAGTCATATGCAGAATAAAACTGGATACCTATCACTCACCATATATAAGTACTAACTCATGATGGATTAAAGACTTAAATATAGGCTGGGCGCGGTGGCTCACGCTTGTAATCCCAGCACTTTGGGAGGCTGAGGTGGGCGGATCACGAGGTTAGGAGATCGAGACCACGGTGAAACCCTGTCTCTACTAAAAATACAAAAAAATTAGCCGGGCATGGTGGTGGGCGCCTGTATTCCCAGCTACTCGGAGAGGCTGAGGCAGGAGAATGGCGTGAACCCGGGAGGCAGAGCTTGCAGTGAGCCAAGATTGCGCCACTACACTCCAGCCTGGGCGACAGAGCGAGACTCCATCTCAAAAAAAAAAAAAAAAAAAAAAAAAAAAAAAGATAAGACTGGAAATTATTAAAAAATACTAGAATACGTGCTTTGAAATGTGATTCATCACATAAACCGAACAAAAGACAAAAAAAAAGATTACCTCAATAGATTCAGAAAAGGCTTTTGATAAAATTCAACATCTCTACGTGTTAAAAACTCTCAATAAACTAGGTGTTGAAAAAACATACCTCAAAATAGTAAGAGCCATCAATGGCAAACTTACAGCCAACACCATACTGAATGGACAAAAGCTGGAAGCATTCCCCTTAAAAACTGGGACAAGATAAGTACGCCCTCTCTCACTACTTCTATTCAATATACTATTGGAAGTCCTGGCCAGAGCAATCAAGCAAGAGAAAGAAATAAAAGGCATCCCAATAAGAAGAAAGGAAGTCAAACTATCCCTGTTTGTAGACAACATGCTTCAATATCTAGAAAACCTCATAGTCTCAGACCAAATGCTCTTTCAGCTGATAAACAACTTCAGTAAAGATTCAGGACAACAAATTGATGTACTAAAATTATTAGCATTTTTATACGCCAACAACAGCCAACGTGAGAGCCAAATCAGGAACACAATCCCATTCACAATTGCCATAAAAAGAATAAAATACCTAGAAATAGAGCTAATCAAGGAGGTGAAAAATCACTAGAATGAGAATTACAAAACACTGATCAAGGAAATAAGAGATTACAGAAATAGATTACAGAAACATGAAAAACATTCCATGCTTATGGATAGGTAGATTCAATATCATTAAAATAGCCATATTGCCCAAAGCACCTTGCAGATTCAATGCTATGCCTATCAAACTACCAATGACATTCTTCACAGAACTAGAACTATTTTAAAATTCATATAGAACCAAAAAGGAACCCAAACAAGCAAGGCAATCCTAAGCAAAAAGAACAAAGCTGAAGGCCTCATATTACCTGACTTCAAACTATACTATGGGGCTACAGTAACCAAAACAGCATGGTACTGGTAAAAAAACAGATACATAGACCAATGGAATAGAATAGAAAGCCCAGAAATAAGGTCATATAGCTACAACCATCTGATCTTTGACAAAGATGACAAAAAAAAGCAATGGGAAAAGGACTCCCTATTCAATAAATCGTGCAGGGATAACTGGTTAGCCATATGAAAAAAATTCAAACTGGACCCCTTCCTTACACCAATACAAAAATCAAGTCAATATGGATTAAAGACTTCAATGTAAGACCCCAAACTTTAAAAACTCTGGAAGATGACCCAGGCAATACCATTCTGGATATAAGAACAGGAAAAAACTTGATGATGAAGAGGCCGAAAGCAATCGCAACAAAAGCAAAAACTGACAAGTGGGATCGAATTAAACTAAAGAGCTTCTGTACAGCAAAAGAAACTATCAACAGAGTATACAGACAACCTACAGAATAGGAGAAAATATTTGCAAACTATGCATCTGACAAAAGCCTAATATCCAACATCTATAAATAACTTAAACAAATTTACAAAAAAAAAAATAACAACTCCATTAAAAGTTGGGCATAGGATGTGAACAGACACTTTTCTAGAAAAGCCATTCATGTGGCCAAGAAACATGAAAAAAAGCTCAATATCACTGATCATTAGAGAAATGGAAATCAAAACCACTATGAGATACCATCTTACATCAATCAGGGTAGCTACTATTGAAAAGTCAAGAAATAACCGATGCTGGTGAGGTTGTGGGAAAATGGGAACACTTGCACACTGTTTATGGGAGTATAAACTAGTTCAACCATTGTGGAAAGCAGTGTGGCAACTCCTCAAAGACCTAAAACACACAAACAAAAGCAATCCCATTACTGGGTATATACCCAAAGAAATATAAATTGTTCTACAATAAAGACACATGCATGTGAATGTTCACTGCAGCACTATTTACAATAGCAAAGACATGAAATCAAACTATATGCCCATCAATGATAGACTGGATAAAGAAAATGTGGTACATATACATCACGGAATACTATGCAGCCATAAAAAAGAATGAGATCATGTCTTTTGCAGGGACATGGATGGAGCAGGAGGCCATTATCCTTAGCAAACTAACCCAGAAACAGAAAATCAAATACTTCATGTTCTCACTTGTAACTGGGAGCTAAATGATGAGAACTCATGGGCACCAAGAGGGGAACAACACATATGGGGGCCTACCTGAGGATAGAGGGTGGAAGGAGAGAAAGGATTAGGAAAAATAACTATTGGGTACTAGGCTTAGAACCTGGGTGATGAAATAATCTGTAAAACAAATCCCCACAACATAAATTTGCCTTAACTATGGGGTACTAAGCTTAGTACCTGGGTGATGAAATAATCTGTACAACAAAACCCCACAACATGAGTTTGCCTATATAACAAACCTGCACATGCACCCCTGAACCTAAAGTAACAGTTTAAATTTAAAAAAAAATTCTCAATTTATAGCCTACGAACCAAAAAAAGTCCAGGACCAGACAAATTCACAGCCAAATTCTACCAGAGGTACAAAGAGGAGCTGGTACCATTCCTTCTGAAACTATTCCAATCGATAGAAAAAGAAGGAATCCTCCCTAACTCATTTTATGAGGCCAGCATCATCCTAATACCAAAGCCCGGCAGAGACACAACCAAAAAAGAGAATTTCAGACCAATATCCTTGATGAACATTGATGCAAAAATCCTCAATAAAATACTGGCAAACCGAATCCAGCAGCACATCAAAAAGCTTATCCACCATGATCAAGTGGGCTTCATCCCTGGGATGCAAGGCTGGTTCAACATACACAAATCAATAAATGTAATCCAGCATATAAACAGAACCAAAGACAAAAACCATATGATTATCTCAATAGATGCAGAAAAGGCCTTTGACAAAATTCAACAACCCTTCATGCTAAAAACTCTCAATAAATTAGGTATTGATGGGACGTATCTCAAAATAATAAGAGCTATCTATGACAAACCCACAGCCAATATCATACTGAATGGGCAAAAACTGGAAGCATTCCCTTTGAAAACTGGCAGAAGACAGGGATGCCCTGTCTCACCGCTCCTATTCAACATAGTGTTGGAAGTTCTGTCCAGGGCAGTCAGGCAGGAGAAAGAAATAAAGGGTATTCAATTAGGAAAAGAGGAAGTCAAATTGTCCCTGTTTGCAGATGACATGATTGTATCCTTTAGAAAACCCCATCATCTCAGCCTGAAATCTCCTTAAGCTGATAAGCAACTTCAGCAAAGTCTCAGGATACAAAATCGATGTGCAAAAATCACAAGCATTCCTATACACCAATAACAGACAAACAGCCAAATCATGAGTGAACTCCCATTCACAATTGCTACAAAGAGAATAAAATACCTAGGAATCCAACTTACAAGGGATGTGAAGGACCTCTTCAAGGAGAACTACAAACCACTGCTCAACGAAATAAAAGAGGACACAAACAAATGGAAGAACATTCCATGCTCGTGGATAGGAAGAATCAATATCGTGAAAATGGCCATACTGCCCAAGGTAATTTATAGATTCAGTGCCATCCCCATCAAGCTACCAATGACTTTCTTCACAGAATTGGATAAAACTACTTTAAAGTTCATATGGAACCAAAAAAGAGCCTGCATTGCCAAGACGATCCTAAGCCAAAAGAACAAAGCTGGAGGCATCACGCCATCTGACTTCAAACTATACTACAAGGCTATAGTAACCAGAACATCATGGTAATGGTACCAAAACAGATATTTAGACCAATGGAACAGAACAGAGGCCTCAGAAATAACAAAACACATTTACAACTATCTGATATTTGACAAACCTGACAAAAACAAGAAATGGGGAAAGGAATCCCTATTTAATAAATGGTGCTGGGAAAACTGGCTAGCCATGTGTATAAAGCTGAAACTGAATCCCTTCCTTACACCTTATACAAAAATTAATTCAAGATGGATTAAAGACTTACATGTTAGACCTAAAACCATAAAAACCCTAAAAGAAAACCTAGGCAATACCATTCAGGACATAGGCATGGGCAAGATCTTCATGACTAAAACACAAAAAGCAATGGCTACAAAAGCCAAAATAGACAAATGGGATCTCATGAAACTAAAGAGCTTCTGCACAGCAAAAGAAACTACCATCAGAGTGAACAGGCAACCTAGAGAATAGGAGAAAATTTTTGCAATCTACCCATCTGACAAAGGGCTAATATCCAGAATGTACAAAGAACTTAAATTTACAAGAAAAAATCTAACAACCCCATCAAAAAGTGAGCAAAGGATACGAACAGACGCTTCTCAAAAGAAGACATGTATGCAGCCAACAGACACATGAAAAAATGCTCATCATCACTGGTCAGAGAAATGCAAATCAAAACCACAATGAGGTACATCTCACACCAGTTAGAATGGCGATCATTAAAAAGCCACGAAACAACAGATGCTGGAGAGGATGTGGATAAATAGGAATGCTTTTACACTGTTGGTGTAAATGGTTCAATCATTGTGGAAGACAGCATGGCTATTCCTCAAGGATCTAGAACTAGAAATACCATTTGACCCAGCCATCCCATTACTGGATATATACCCAAAGGATTATATGTCATGCTACTACAAAGACACATGCACACGTATGTTTATTGAGGCACTACTCACAATAGCAAAGACTTGGAACCAATCCAAATGTCCATCAATGATAGACTGGATTAAGAAAATGTGGCACATATACACCATGGAATACTATGCAGCCATAAGAAACGATGAGTTCATGTCCTTTGTAGGGGCATGGATGCAGCTGGAAACCATCATTCTGAGCAAACTATCACAAGAACAGAAAACCAAACACCGCATGTTCTCACTCATAGGTGGGAATTGAACAATGAGAACACTTGGACACAGAGTGGGGAACATCACACACTGGGGCCTGGCATGGGGTAGGGGGAGGGGGGAGGGATAGCATTAGGAGAAATACCTAATGTAAATGACAAGTTAATGGGTGCAGCAAACCAACATGACACATGTATACCTACGTAACAAACCTGCACATTGTGCACATGTACCCTAGAACTTAAAGTATAATTTAAAAAAAAGAAAGATTCACCTGAAGATCTTCATTTGTGTCTGGCTTGAATTCTGTTTGGCGATTGTGAGCACCCTGCAGTATCTTCAAAGGAAAGAAGGAAGTTTGAGTCCAAAGTTTACAGTTTGCATACCCCCTTGGATGAATGGAATTCAGTCATGTTGCCAGAAAGTCCTCAGTTTAATCTAAAATATTTGTCTCACATAGCTATTTAGTATGGAGGTAAATCCAGACACAGGGCTATCAAAACAACAACTGGAACAACAAAGACAATGAAATGGGAGGGGTTTCAACGTTTCTGCTTGAACAATGACATGGCAGAGAAGGTGAAAGATTTGGTTTTGGATCTTGCTTGAGATAATACAATAAGAATAATAATCCTGTAAATCCTCTGCCTTGCAGACACTTGGGAGTTCAGTCAGAGAATTCTCAAAGTTCTTCCAGATACCCACAAACAAAGGTATTGGCCTGCTGCAGACACCAAAGCCTTGTCATTTCTACGTGTGACAGCAGGACGGCAAGTTTGGTGGGTGGAGGTGCTTTCAAGGCAGTGGGATTTCAGAACCTACTGGTGACTGGTCTTTTGAGAATTAGGGTGCTTTTGGCAGAGTAGTTAAAAACAACAACTCAAAGCCCTGGAAAAGACAGGGTTTATTGCATTTGGCACTGGTTTAGCTTTCCAGTGGATGCCCGTCTTCTGTTCTTCTGTGTCTGGGGTATTAAATACTATCAGAGAAAAATCCTTCTGCTAGCCTGATTGATGCCGTTACAAATGCATGGATTTTAAACTTGGTTAGACCCCTTGACAATCTGTTAATTCATCTCTAATTGTCTTTCATTTCTCTTTCTCACAACACTCTATCAGAAGAATTTCCCCTATGAAATTCAATATGTTTTGAAAACACCATTTTATAAAGGACATTTTTATTTTTCTATTCTATCTTGTGGTTGTGTTTACATGTATTTAACCATTCCATTATTGTTATGTATGAAGGTTGTTTCCAGTTTTGAGCTGTTATGAATAGTGTTTCCATGGATATTTTTGTACTAAATCTTTAACAAATCTCCTATTATTTCCTTACAATAGATTCCTACGTGTAGAATTACTAAGTAAAAGAGTATAATATTTACATATGTGAATGTACATATGTATATATATGACATAAATAACAATGCTTATTATAGAAAAACATATTAATATGGACAAGCAAATATCCATAATTCTTAGACTTAAAGATTCATGCAGTTAATATTTTACTATATAATCTTTTAGAAATGTTTTATGCATACACTGTCATAAAGTTTTGAAAGGCCCATTATACTTCTTGCCAAATTGCTGCCCAGAGGAACATGCAAATATATACTCCTATTTGCCATATATGATTACCTTGATTATTACAATTTAAAAAATCAGTATGTTGGGAAATAATATCTGTTATTTAATTAGAATTTATATAATCTAATAAGGTTGATTAACATTTTTCACATGGGCTTTTTTTGGTGAATTAATTTACTATTTCTTTATCTTTATTCCTTTCTTGGAGGGTACAGTTGTTTAAAAATATAAAAAAAAAAAATCAAAGAAGAAAATGGCAGTCACTCAAATACTCATCACACAGAATTAACCACTGTTTTTATTTTGGCAAAATTGCTCTCAGTCTTTTAAATGTTTGTAAGTTGGTTCATTTATACAAGTAATATAGGAAGACATTCTATCCTATCCCTTTTAATAAAAAAGAACATGGTACATCAAGCTAGAGTGTCCCAACTTTGATCCTTCCATTTTTATTTATACCTCTTCTGCAAATTAAGAACTAACATGAGTTTGAGAAGGGAACTTCTAAAAATTATACATACATACCCACATACGCATAAAAACGCATCTACAAAAAATATATTATGTAGTCTTGTGTCTGCATTGTTCTTCAAATCTTTACTTCTTCAGTCAACATGTTTTTGAAATTCCATATTGATAATACTGAGCCCCTTCATTCCTATCTGGATTCATAGTGTTTGTACATACAGATTTGTTTATACTTTCTCTTATTGTTGGACACCGAGTATATTGAGTTTGCATAATTATTTTAAAAGGAGTTTCAGTTCTCTAAGGGTATATGAGAAAATTTTATTTTTCCCAATAATGAACAACAGTGCTCTGTCAAACTCTCTCCCATGGCCTCCTGCTGAGTAGTGGGATCCCTTAATAGATAGCTTATTTGAGTCAGGAAAGTCAGTTTCTGTTATTAAACCAGTATCACTTTAGTTCTTTAAGATTCAGTAATGTACATTTATGTTATCACTGTTATCTCATATTTGATTCAAAGCAGTATTCCCTTTCTCTCCCAATCCCTGTACTCAAATAAACTTCTGTTTGTAAGGATTTAGAGGGTGGAGCAGAATAGACTGCTCCTGACTCATCCCCAACTTTGTTTCCACTTTTCCTTTCCCTTCTTCTACCTCCTGGTGTTGGCCAATAAGAGAGAAAGGACTAAAAACATATCTCTTTAAGAGCCCAACCTGGAGATCCTCTCCTGGGTTGGTGATGAGCACTCTCCAAGCTCACTGATTTCACTGCCTAAGAGTGGTAGCCAGCTTCCCACAGACTGACACCTCACAGTGTTCCTCCAGAACAGCAGCCTTCTGGTCTCCCACTGCAGCAGTATCCAGCAGGAGAGTCCAGTATCCACACGTTCTGTGGCTCCTGACTCTGGGTCAGGAGGCCAAGGCAGGATCTACTTTTTATTTTTTTAATTTTTTAAAATATATGTATATTTATTATACTTTAAGTTCTAGGGTACCTGTGCACAATGTGCAGGTTTGTTACATATGTATACATGTGCCATGTTGGTGTGCTGCACCCATTAACTCGTCATTTACATTAGGTATATCTCATAATGCTGTCCCTCCCCCATCCCCCCACCCCACAACAGGCCCCGGTGTGTGATGTCCCCCTTCCTGTGTCCAAGTGTTCTCATTGTTCAATTCCCACCTATAAGTGAGAACATGCGGTGTTTGGTTTTTTGTCCTTGTGATAGTTTGCTGAGAATGATAGTTTCCAGCTTCATCCATGTCCCTACAAAGGACATGAACTCATCATTTTTTATGGCTACATAGTATTCCATGGTGTATATGTGCCACATTTTCTTAATCCAGTCTATCATTGTTGGACATTTGGATTGGTTCCAAGTCTTTGCTATTGTGAGTAGTGCCGCAATAAACATACATGTGCATGTGTCTTTATAGCAGCATGATTTATAATCCTTTGGGTATATACCCAGTAATGGGATGGCTGGGTCAAATGGTATTTCTAGTTCTAGATCCCTGAGGAATCACCACACTGACTTCCACAATGGTTGAACTAGTTTACAGTCCCACCAACAGTGTAAAAGTGTTCCTATTTCTCCACATCCTCTCCAGCAAATGTTGTTTCCTGACTTTTTAATGATCTCCATTCTAACCAGTGAGAGATGATATCTCATTGTGGTTTTGATTTGCATTCTCACTATCTGATCTTTGACAAACCTGATAAAAACAAGAAATGGGGAAAGGATTCCCTATTTAATAATTGGTGCTGGGAAAACTGGCTAGCCATATGTAGAAAGCTGAAACTGGATCCCTTCCTTACACCTTATACAAAAATTAATTCAAGATGGATTAAAGACTTAAATGTTAGACCTAAAACCATAAAAACCCTAGAAGAAAGCCTAGGCAATACCATTCAGGACATAGGCATGGGCAAGGACTTCATGTCTAAAACACCAAAAGCAATGGCAACAAAAGCCAAAATTGACAAATGGGATCTAATTAAACTAAAGAGCTTCTGCATAGCAAAAGATACTACCATCAGAGTGAATAGGCAACCTACAGAATGGGAAAAATTTTTGCAATCTACTCATCTGACAAAGGGCTAATACCCAGAATCTACAAAGAACTCAAACAAATTTGCAAGAAAAAAACAACCCCATAGAAAGTGGGCGAAGGATATGAACAGACACTTCTCAAAAGAAGAGACACATGAAAAATGCTCATCATCACAGGATCTACTTTTTATACCTATGGGAACTTGGAACTGGAGGGCACTGTCAGTGTCCTGAATCTCCGTGGCTGCCCCTCTAAGCCACCTCTCCTTTATGTTTGTTCCCTTGTACCTGTAGCATGGTATCTCTGGTGACTCACCAAAAATCTAAGCAGAGATAAAATGTCAGTCTCTTTTTCTTGTTTAGATATCTCTGAACTATTCCTAGGGTGTATTAGTCTGTTCTCATGATGCTAATAAAGACATATCCAAGACTGGGTAATTTATAAATGGAAGTGTTTTTAATTGACTCACACAGTTCCACATGGCTGGCAAGGCCTCACAATCATGTTGGAAGGTGAATGAGGAGCAAAGTGATGTCTTACATGACGGCAGGCAAGAGAGAAGTGCAGAATGAAAGAGGGTGAAACTCCCCTTATAAAACCATCAGATCTCATGGGCACTCACTATCACAAGAAGAACATGGAGGTAACAGCACCTAACCTCCCACTGGGTCCCTTCCATGACACATGGGGATTGTAGGAACTACAGTTCAAGTTGAGATTTGGGTGGAGACACAGCCAAACCATATCACAGGGGTTCTCCTGGCCCTTACTTTCCTGACTGTGGGAATTGGAAGAACCTCTCCCAGAAACTTTTATCTTCCTCCAAGTTCTGCTCCCTGGGGTAGGATTGGAGGGGGGTGGTGGTCATATGTTAGTTCTGCTGAAATGTTGCCTGTGGACAGGCTCCAGGGGAAAGGGTTGTCCCCCTATATGTGACAGTTTTCTGTACTTAAAGAATGTGAGGCCCTTAATGCCTTTGTTCCTAGCTGTATATTATAGTTAGTTCTAGAAAAAAGGAAAAAATCTAATTTTGTACCTTATATCATCTTTTTACAATTGTTTCTAAGTTTTTATTGTTCCACACAATGCTGTTCTGAATATGCTATGCCAACCTTCTTGTACACACATATGAGTACTTATGATGAAGATATCTAGAAGAGGATCTGCTGAGTCATGAGGTGTGCACATTTTCTGTTTTAATAGATACTGCCAAATTGCCTTCCAAAGTGACTCTACCAATTCACTCTCATAACACTGCAAGAAATTACTTCCCCTAAACCTTATCATTTTTGACATTAAAGGCTTTCTATCTTATGTGTGAAAAATAGTGTCTCATTTTTAATTTGCTTTTCCCCGATTTTTATGTAACAATGAGTACTTTTTCATTGGCTCCTTCTTTTTTTTCTCCTCTTGCAATGTTTATCTTTTTACATGTGTAAAGATTTTTAAAGAATGTCAATGCTTTGTCATAGTATATTTCACTACCATTTTCCCCACCAATTATTAGTAGTTCTTTAGTCAGAATCATCTTTCTAAAACTTTAATACAACACACCTCTGCTTACAACTTGATGTTTCCAGTTTTTCTGAAGATAAAATTTAAACTCTTTAACTGCTTTAGCATATATCTTCTGTATACTTGTTCAGCTCATCAATTATCATTATCTGCCTTATACTCTGTGTGTTCTGCGCATACTGAACTATCTATGGTGATATGGTTTGGCTGTGTCCCCACTGAAATCTCAGCTTGTATTTTATCTCCCAGAATTCCCAGGTGTTGTGGGAGGAACCCAGGGGGAGATAACTGAATCACGGGGGCCAGTCTTTCCCATGTTATTCTTGTGACAGTGAATAAGTCTCATGAGATCTGATGGGTTTATCAGGGGTTTCTGCTTTTGCTTCTTCCTCATTTTCTCTTGCCGCCACCAGGTAAGAAATGCCTTTCACCTCCCGCCATGATTCTGAGGTCTTCCCCAGCCATGTGGAACTGCAAGTCCAATTAAACCTCTCTTCCTTCCCAGTCTCAGGTATGTCTTTATTAGCAGCATGAAAATGGCTTAATTCAGTAAATTGGTGCCGGGAGTGGGATGTTGCTGAAAAGATACCCAAAAATGTGGAAGTGACTTTGGAACTGGGTAACAGGCAGAGATTGGAAGTTTGGAGGGCTCAGAAGACAGGAACATGTGGAAAAGTTTGTAACTTCCTAGAGACTTGTTGAATGGCTTTGATGAAAATACTGATAGAGATATGAACAAAGTCCAGGCTGAGGTGGTCTCAGATGGAGATGAGGAACTTGTTGGGAACTTGAACAAAGGTGACTCTTGTTATGTTTTAGCAAAGAGACTGGTAGCATTTTGCCCCTGCCCTGGAGATATGTGCAACTTTGCACTTCAGAGAGATGATTTAGGGTATTTGGCAGAAAAGACTTCTAAACAGCAAAGCATTCAAGAGGCAACTTGGGTGCTGTTAAAAGCATTCAGTTTTATTTATTTTATTTTATTTTATTTTTTAATAATAAAAGTAACATTTTATTTTTATTTTTATTTTTTCTGGTATTTTAATTTAAAATTTTTTATTATACTTTAGGTTTTAGGGTACATGTGCACAATGTGCAGGTTTGTTACATATGTATCCATGTGCCATGTTGGTTTGCTGCACCCATTAACTTGTCATTTAGCATTAGGTATATCTCCTAATGCTGTCCCTCCCCCCTCCCCCCACCCCGCAACAGCCCCTGGAGTGTGATGTTCCCCTTCCTGTGTCCATGAGTTCTCATTGTTCAATTCCCACCTATGAATGAGAACATGCGGTGTTTGGTTTTTTGTCCTTTTCCAGTTTCATCCATGTCCCTACAAAGGACATGAACTCATCATTTTTTATGGCTGCATAGTATTCCATGGTGTATATGTGCTACATTTTCTTAATCCAGTCTATTGTTGTTGGACATTTGGGTTGGTTCCAAGTCTTTACTATTGTGAATAGTGCCGCAATAAACATACGTGTGCACGTGTCTTCATAGCAGCATGATTTATAGTCCTTTGGGTATATACCCAGTAATGGGATGGCTGGGTCAAATGGTATTTCTAGTTCTAGATCCCTGAGGAATCGCCACACTGACTTCCACAATGGTTGAACTAGTTTACAGTCCCACCAACAGTGTAAAAGTGTTCCTATTTCTCCACATCCTCTCCAGCACCTGTTGTTTCCTGATTTTTTAATGATGGCCAGTCTAACTGGTATGAGATGGTATCTCATTGTGGTTTTGATTTGCATTTCTCTGATGGCCAGTGATGATGAGCATTTTTGCATGTGTTTTTTGGCTGCATAAATGTCTTCTTTTGAGAAGTGTCTGCTCATGTCCTTCGCCCACTTTTTGATGGGGATGTTTGCTTTTTTCTTGTAAATTTGTTTGAGTTCATTGTAGATTCTGGATGTTAGCCCTTTGTCAGATGAGTAGGTTGCAAAGATTTTCTCCCATTCTGTAGGTTGCCTGTTCACTCTGATGGTAATTTCTTTTGCTGTGCAGAGGCTCTTTAGTTTAATTAGATCCCATTTGTCAATTTTGGCTTTTGTTGCCATTGCTTTTGGTGTTTTAGACATGAAGTCCTTGCCCATGCCTATGTCCTGAATGGTATTGCCTAGGTTTTCTTCTAGGGTTTTTACGGTTTTAGGTCTAACATGTAAGTCTTTAATCTGTCTTGAATTAATTTTTGTATAAGGTGTAAGGAAGGGATCCAGTTTCAGCTTTCTACATATGGCTAGCCAGTTTTCCCAGCACCATTTATTAAATAGGGAATCCTTTCCCCATTTCTTGCTTTTGTCAGGTTTGTCAAAGATCAGATAGTTGTAGATATGCGGCATTATTTCTGAGGGCTCCTTTCTGTTCCATTGATCTATGTCTCTAAAAGGGAAACAGAGGATAAGAGTTTGGAAAATTTGCAGACTGACAATGTGATAGAAAACAAAAAAACAAAAACATATTTTCTGTGGAGAAACTCTAGCTGGCTGCAGGAATTTGCATAAGTAGCAAGACGCCTAATGTTAATCCCCAAGACCATATGGAAAATGTCTCTAGACCATGTCAGAGACCTTCATGGTAGCCCCTCCCATCACAGGTCTGGAGGCCTAGGAGGAAAAAGTGGTTTTTTGGGCCAGGCCCAGGGTCCCCCTGCTGTGTGCAGCCTAGAGACTTGGTGCTCTGTGTCCCAACTCCTCCAGCTGTGGCTGAAAAAGGCCAATGTACAGCTTGGGCTGTGGCTGCAGAGGGTGGAAGCCCTAAGCCTTGGCAGCTTCCACATGGTATTGAGCCTGTGGGTGCACAGATGTCAAGAACTGAGGTTTGGGATCCTCTGCTGAGATTTCAGAAGATGTATGGAAATGCCTGGATGGATGCTGAGGCAAAAGTTTGCTGCAGGGGTGGTGCCCTCATGGAGAACCCGTGCTAGGGCAGTGAGGAAAGGAAATGTGGGATCAGAGCCACCTCACAGAGTCCCTACTGGGGCACTGCCTACTGGAGCTGAGAAGAGGGCCACAGTCCTCCAGAACCCTGAATGGTGGATCCACTGACAGCTTGCACTGTGCACCTTGAAAAGCTGTGGACACTCAATGCCAGCCCATGAAAGCAGCTGGGAGGGAGACTGTGCCCTGCAAAGCTATAGGGGTGGAGATGCCCAAGACCATGGGAACCTACCTCTTGCATTGGTGTGACCTGGATGTGAGACCTGGAGTCAAAGGAGATCATTTTGGAGCTTTAAAATTAATTGCCCCACTGGATTTCACACTTGTATGGTCCCTGTGACCCCTTTGTTTTGGCCAGTTTCTCCCATTTGGAACTGCTATATTTATCCAATACCTGTACTCCCATTGTATCTAGGAAGTAACTAGTTTGCTTTTGATTTTACAGGCTCATAGGTGGAAGGGACTTGCCTTGTCTCAGATGAGCCTTTGGACTATGGACTTTTGAGTTAATGCTGAAATGAGTTAAGACTCTGGAGGACTGTTGGCAAGGCACGATTGGTTTTGAAACGTGAGGACATGAGATTTGGAGGGGCCAGGGTTGGAATCATATGGTTTGGCTGTGTCCCCACCAAAATCTCAACTTGACTTGTTTCTCCCAGAATTCCCATGAGTTGTGGGACGGACCTGGGGTGGGGGTAATTGAATCATGCTATTCTCATCATAGTGAATAAATCTCATGAGATCTGATGGGTTTATTAGGAGTTTCTGCTTTTGCTTCTTCCTCATTTTCTCTTGCCACCAACCACCATGTAAGAAGTGCCTTTCACCTCCTGCCATGATTCTGAGGCCTCCCCAGCCATGTGGAACTGCAAGTCCAATTAAACCTCTTTTCCTTCCCAGTCTTGGGTATGTCTTTATCAGTAGTGTGAAAACTGGCTAATCAATATTCTATCCCTTCTCATGCCTCCCTACATTGACACATATTTCACCTGTTGTCTCTGAAATGGCCTTTTACCCCTTTGACTTCTATTCTTTTTGGAGACTATACACATGCACCATCTTCTCTAGGGACTCTTCTCTGTATGAGCAGAATATCTTCCACATAGGCATTTAATAATTTGTATCTGACAATTGCATGATCTCTTTGTAGGCAGGAGTTATAGTTTAATAATTAATAATTCTTGATTTTCTGATATTTAGCATAGTGCCTTGCACATTGTATGATCTAATAGAAAATATTCAAATGAATGAATGAAGCTAAGACATAGAAATCATATTCAGCATGTCATTAACTATCTGAAGGAAAATACACATTTATTTGAAGTAGTTGAGGAAATAATATAATTATGCCTTAAAAGTAAAATTAGTAGTTGGGCAACCTGAGGGAACAGATTAAAAATTGAGGCATAGGTTATGCAAGGATTAGTCATTCAAGAAAGGAATTGGTTTATGAGATGGTGCTTTACAATGGAATTTTCTCCTAGTATATAAGCAAATAGGTATCAAAAACCAAAGGGAACATGATGATTTTTAGTGGAAGATTCAAAAAAAAAAAGGTAGCTGAAAACTGGTTAGGCAGTTTAAGGCAATTACACTTCTTATCCACGTTAAGCAGATATAAATGGGCTAAAGATGAGAATGAAAGCAGAAGTTGTAAAGGGGATTTTGGGGAAGGCCACTGAAGTACATTGAGTTCTCCTACTCATCTCAAGGGAAAAGGGAATTTATGGCTGCTTTTTACCTTGAGCCTATGAGAAGGACTTCACTGGGGCCACTCAGCGTTGATGTACACACTAGTGTCTAATTTCTGCCTAAGAACAGAGTAAGACATAGTCTGAGTAGCTGCGGACAAAAGAGGCCTAGGCATGGCTACACTAGGAGGACTGTGCACCCAACATTCACTAGGAGGGAAGGAAGCATGACCATTTCTCATGGACCAGTGATGGACCAGGTGTAAGATAGAGCTGTGTATGAGCCAGAGGGTTGCCTGAAGAGGCAAAGAGATATCTGCAGAGATAAACCAAAGCGCCTGATTTTCAGCACCTGAGAATGGAGCGAGTGACCAAACTCACTAGAACAGAGATCAGAGGAACTGCAGGTGAACACTCCTGAGCATGGCTCCAGATTCCGTGGGAGCATCAAAGGAAGCATCACTCTAAACATTCGCCAGGTCCGGCAAAAAGCCATTATTGATGTAAAGACTTTCCTTAACCTTTTTTTCCTCCTTATTTCTCATGTTTCAACCCAGAGTGGCCACAAACTAATTAACAAAATGCAGCTAAAAGGTGGAACAATGGTGAGTAAGGAGAAAAGAAGCCACCTATACCTTCTTCCTTTGCTACAGTCTTCTTCTAACAATAGTTCAGAGCTGGCAGGGAGGTGTGGGAGAGTGGAGAGGCAGCAGATGCCTTACTTTTGAGGCCGTTTGGAGTATTGAACATATGTAGAATGGGACATATCAATTCTTAAATTGAAAGTAAATTAAGTATACAGGTGCCATGTTAGTGTGCTGCACCCATTAACTCGTCATTTAACATTAGGTATATCTCATGTATACATATGTAACTAACCCACATGTTATGCACATGCACCCTAAAACTTAAAGTATAATAAAAAATAAAAAAATAAAAACAAAACAGAGCTTATTTTGAAGCACTCTGGTGAGATACAAGTGTAAAGTCACACAGTTCCTGACAAAGTAAATGTTTGCTGTTATTAAGCAGGAGTGGGGGAGCAGACAAATACAATAAATAATTATAATCTCATAGGATTAACAAAAAAAAGAAAGTAAATTAAGAATTATCATGCATATAAAAGAGTGAGCCTGAATTTTCTATAGGAACAGAGAAAGGCAGAGCCTCATTAAATAAATGGGTAGGGATAGTGACAGATAAAATAAAATGGCTTTCTGATTTTGTTCCATGAGTCATGGTTGTTCAGTGTGCTGACTACATTTCACTTAGAGCCTGGTGTATACTTGCAGTGCAGTGGCAGCTACTTCAAGGCTCTATGCCAGGGTAAACTATTTTAATAATTTTTGTGTTAAATCAGTTCTATAATATTTTATAGACATGTAGATTCCACTTGAGCTTTTCCCTAGATATCAGTGCTTGGATTCCTCATTTTTTGCCTCTGTCTTCTGGACCTCTTTGGCCCAGTTTAGTAAGTGAGGAAGTGCACATAAAATGAGGCTCACTCAGATAAGCTGGGATAGATTTTAATACTCTTCATTCTGGCCTCCTGGATAGAATCAATACTATTGATCAGAGTGGCTGAGTTGGCCAGACAGCTGCTACCCCAAGAAAAGGATCTCATCAGTCTGCCGCTGCAAACTCTCAGAAGAAATGGAAACTTTTGCAGAGGATTTTAGAGAATTCTCTGTGCAGTCAGGTAAGCAAATTTATGGAAGTGAGGTATGGATGTTATAGTTTGCTCTGTTTTTAGCATTGACTCTGATGTTAGGGATATTCTGTGTTCCATTAATTATGAGAATAACACTTATTTCCAAAAGAAAGGAAGGTTGCTCTTTATTTATAGGCCAGTGTGTTAGTCAGAGTTTGAGTGTAAGCAGAATAATTATGAGAATTATGGTATAAGACATTTATTATTGGAGATCGAACTTATATACTTGAGAGAGGACCTGGATAATTAAAAGTCTGAAAAAAAGGTTAAGATCAGAAAGACACATCAGTAACCAGCCCAGGGGTGGATGAATGAGTTGGAGCTTGCAGGGAAATCTGGATGGTAGGCATGTCTGGAAAGGGAATGCCAATGGAAGACTGGTGGTTTTTCAAGGCTATTAATTCTGTGAGTTTGCAGCAAGGCATCTGGTAATGGGCCTGGGGTGCTATTAGTCAACAGGACCAGCAGTTGGGAAGAAAAACTGGGTACAGAGTGAGAAAGAGCCTGGGCTAACTAGAATCTTCTGGGACCTTTGTATCTCTCATCATCTCTGACTTCGCAGAATGGTGGCTGCTGCTTCTGTCTCATAAAACTTAATTTTTAGCAAACTCCTATCCGGAATTATATAGAAAAGAAAATTTTGGGAAATGTAGTTCTCAGGATAACCACGTTGATAATAGAACAATCTAGTACAGTGGATAGGCATACATATACACTTTTTAACCTATATTTAACTTTCATGTAAAGACAATAACAAAATGAGGATTCCATCTAACATGATATAGCTATTTTTTGTAAGACTTCAAGCACACTTATATTCTCCCCCATAGAAGATACATAAGAGTCTCAATTTAACCATATTTTGAGTGATATTTACTCATCTTTTAGCTGAGTTACATTCTCCCTTGGTATCCTGTTATTTAAATAGTGAGTTATAAAGTTGACTTATGGAATGTAAAAAGAAAGGAAAAATGAAAAATGAGGGAAAACAAAAGAATCAGTTAATATCTGTATACAAATATACTCACATCACAATGAGAGAAGTACTCTTCATAGCACAGTTCATTTTTCTGCAGCTGTTCACATGATCATAGGTGGCAGTTATAACTTCTTTCTTCCAACACCTGTACCATATTCCCTTTACCTTCAGCAAGCACTTCAGCTAGTCATGTTTTCTTGTCCATGAGGATGACCAAAACCTTTATTTTTACATGGATTTCTTGTAGTTTTCCATTAAATTTGACCACAGGACATGGGACAATTAAGAGATGCACCAGAGGAGCTCCTGCATTCTAGACATGATTTTCCCCTACTTCCATTGTGTAGAAGCAATGTAATTTCTTTTTTTATTATTAAGTTTTAGGGTACATGTGCACAATGTGCAGGTTTGTTATATATGTACCCATGTGCCATGTTGGTTTGCTGCACCCATTAACTCGTCATTTAGCATTAGGTATATCTCCTAATGCTGTCCCTCTCCCCTCCCCCCACCCCACAACAGTCCCCGGAGTGTGATGTTCCCCTTCCTGTGTCCATGAGTTCTCATTGTTCAGTTCCCACCTATGAGTGAGAACATGCGGTGTTTGGTTTTTTGTCCTTGCGATAGTTTGCTGAGAATGATGGTTTCCAGTTTCATCCATGTCCCTACAAAGGACATGAATTCATCATTTTTTATGGCTGCATAGTATTCCATGGTGTATACCTGCCACATTTTCTTAATCCAGTCTATCGTCGTTGGACATTTGGGTTGGTTCCAAGTCTTTGCTATTGTGAATAGTGCCGCAATAAACATACGTGTGCATGTGTCTTTATAGCAGCATGATTTATAGTCCTTTGGGTATATACCCAGTAATGGGATGGCTGGGTCAAATGGTATTTCTAGTTCTAGATCCCTGAGGAATCGCCACACTGACTTCCACAATGGTTGAACTAGTTTACAGTCCCACCAACAGTGTAAAACTGCTCCTATTTCTCCACATCCTCTCCTGCACCTGTTGTTTCCTGACTTTTTAATGATCACCATTCTAACTGGTGTGAGATGGTATCTCATTGTGGTTTTGATTTGCATTTCTCTGATGGCCAGTGATGATGAGCATTTGTTCATGTGTAATTTCTTTTTGATAGTTGGGATCAGTCACCTCAACACTACAGCAGCCCTATCTTTGCTCATTGTTTTGCTGGCTCAGGGAGACCAAAATGACCAGGCAGCCGTTTCAACTTGTTTAATGACATAATTACTATGCCACCTGCTGGAAGTCTCCTACTTCCATTAGGAATTAAGACTTGAAAACCTGCAGAACCCATGAAGTTATGAATTTGGGGAAACATTTTGCTAGGTGATCATTAGGAGCACTAGTGTTTAGCTACTCTCATTTCCACCAACCGAATCCCTCATCTGTAAATACCGGCTAAGGAAAAATCGGACCATATGGTTGCAAAGGAAAATAGCATGATGGTCACAGATGAAGAGTATTTACAGCATCTTGAAGGTGATCAACCCAGCCCCGCAAGGTGTTAACTAGCACACTAAGTCTTCAAAAACCCATTCTGAAATTTAACCGTTTCAGGGCTAGGGAACATAGTAACACCAGTAAATTTCATAAATACAAGGCACTTTGTTTCCTAAAAATGAGTTTCTTGGTTCACAAGCAATGTTATGTGATATCATTCACAAAATGGACCAGTGTAAGGAAAGGAGAGGCAATGTTCGATGCCGTAGACAAGATTATGCTGTAGGGATTACGAGTTTATATAACCCTGAGCTAGTGCAGTGAACAAGGCTGACCTTGCCAACTGAAAGGAAATTAATTTTAGTGGTCAATACTATTAAATATAAGTATCATTCACCAGAACAATAGCTGGGTACCAGGTACTGGGAATATGTTTACCTACTGGAACAGCTGCAATTGTGTCTATCACCAAGTTAAGTTTACAGTAATTCTCTGTTAATTTTTAAAAATCCATCTGTCTTCTGCACAGGTCAGATAGGCAAGTGGAATTGACATGTAGTCTGGATTACCACTCCTTCATTTTATATCACCTTTATGGTGGCAATGATATTTCTAATTTCTCCAAGACTATGATTGCATTGGTTTACTATTTTGGTAAACAGAGTCCATTCTAATGGCTTCTGTGTGACTTTTCCTATAATAATAGACTTCACTTTGTGTGTCTGGGAACCAGTGTGGAGACTGCCAGTTTCTAAGCTACCAACTTTGCACTATGGAACGGAGAAGATAAACATAGGTTGGGGGTGGAGATCCATAGTACTGATTGTGAAATAGACATAGGTCAAAACTTCATAATCACATGACCTCCATACGCCCCTACTCTGACTGGTAGAGCACACACAGTGATATTTTTGGTCTTCAGAAATAAGTGTCATTTCAGAGCTAATGTCTAATAATTCCTGAAAGGTCTGGATATTCCCTCTTCTATTCAAATCATCCTGACAAATGGTTAATCATCATACTGAGGAAGACTAGGAGAAAGATTTGAAGTATAAATTTTGGCAGTGTAGTAGGATTCTTTCTTAAGGGGCCCTGGCTTCCTCTTCATTCAGCTAAGTCTGGATCAGCAAACTGGCTCAAGTTTGGGAACCAGTTGAGGCTGCAAATCTATTTTGACAAGGAAAGACACATTTCTCTTTGACCTAGGGCTTTTCTCACTGATAAAAGCTAGATTCTGATTTGCTGCCATTCTACTTTAGTCCCAAGGATAACACAATCAATTAGCCAAGACCAAAGATCTCAATGGTTTCAATTATTGTGAAAAACACTGCTTTGTCTCTGATCATTATAGAAGGAACTATTCTGCAGAATTCTGTTTCTTAAATAGTTTTGCGTTTGTGTTCTCTAGAAATATTTTGCATGAAATTTGGAAGGCAGACTAGAGGGAGCAGCCATAGTAGTGTATGTTTAGAAGGTCAGTCTTGGGGCACCATGTGCTGTAGCAGCTCATGCACGCTCTTGCTGACCTTTCAATTCATGTTCACGATAGTTTCTCCAGCTCAGACTTGAGCTCCTCCTTTTCATCTGATATGTGGCTTTGCATGTACATCTTCTGGGGCAGCAGCTAGAAGTGATGTTCCTTCCGCTTCTACTTGATCTTTTCCTTTAGCTTCTGTGTCTCGTGGTCTAGGCCCTACAAGAGATACAGAAGCAACAACTAAACCTAAACTAATTGAGTAGCTTCTCTAAGCACATAAGGTCAAGTTCCTATAAGAAATCCCAGATTCTATATCATACCTAGTGGTTCTATTTTTGTGACGGAACTTTAACTGATATACTTACATTATTTCTAGTATATAAGTGCGGATACTTTACTTCTGCCATTGTAAAATCACATCATTCCTTCTGAATTTGGAGAGTCCAGATCAAGGTCAGCAGCCCCTAGTATCACTCCCGCCCTGCAGAGAATAGTCACCAAAGAGCTGTTCAAGTGTGTATGTGGGCTCCCTTTCTAATGTGTTTCTCAAAGCCCTGGTGAAGGGAGAGTCCCAAGACTCTCCTGGACAGCAGAGTTAGGAGAGTTAGGGTATAGTTCAGTGAGACTTACATAATAAATTTATGTGCATAATTCTGATATTTCTAAGACTTGGATACCTTTCTTTACATATAAAAAAGTCAGTCCCAGCATTTCAACAATATTCATTGTAGGCTATGTCTGGGTCTAAGTTTTAGTTCACCATTCAGGCATACTATTACTGCTACTCTAGGCCATTCAAGCAAGCACACTAAATCTGGAGTTTTTGCTACATGCACTTATATCAATGCATTTAGCTTGATTCAAACTATTATTCATTCTACCCTGATCCAACATCCTTAGGATTCATTTCCATAATATTTGATAGTTTTTAATTCAATATAAACTGAGAGAATCTTGCATTTATTTAGGTGTGTCTGAAACATTCTCATGGGTCATGTTTTGCATTTTACCCCATGCTTCCTGCCAGGACTTTAATCCAGTTATAAATCTGGAAGCAGTGAATGGTGGGAGTGGGTCCTACAGGGGATCGGTAGTCCCTTGTAGGTAACTATCTCAGGGGAATCTAATGCATGTTCTTTAGCTATCAGGAGACTAATCTACTCAGACAAGGGGGCAAAGTCTGCTTCTACTGGAAAAGAAGGCTCTGCAGAATGTTCATGGTGTGATGTTTTCAGCTTCATTAGAATGTACCCATTAAAGGTCTTCATCCAAAGTTTCAAGATCTTTTCCTCCCCAGTCAATGGCTCAATCCCCTATCATAAGAAGCCCTATGAGGTTATAGATTCAATCTGAATTGTACTTCAGCCACACACAGGATTAGACTTCTGGTTTGATTTTCAAAAATCTTGACCCAGTGGTTACAGATTTCTTTTTAGAATAGGCATACAAGCTTTATGATTTTTTTTGTACTGGACCTTTCAATGAGAATTTAAAGCCAAAAAATCATCAGTTTCTTTCTCTGAGTTCTCTTATAAACTTATAATTGACTAACTAATGTCAAAACGCCTTTTTTAACTAAAAATTTTTATAGCAGCAACCACTTGGTCACTGAAAAAATTGCCTTATATGGATGCCTGCATCAGATGTCCATGGATGTATAAATAGTTTTGTCACTGAATGCCTTGGACCAGCAATATGCTCTTTAACAGTAGTGACAAGGTCACTAATGTTCTTAAGTCTAATTAGGTCATAAAACCAATTCTAGATTCCTGTTCTAAAGATTCTGTTCCCTGTGTCCATATGTTCTCATCATTTAGCTCCCACTTACAAGTGGGAAAATGTGGTATATGGTTTTTTATTCCTGTTTTGTTGGCTAAGGATGATGGCCTCCAGCTCCATTCATGTCCCTGAAAAGGACATGATTTCACTCTTTTTTATGGCTAGATAGTATTCCATGATGAATCTATACCATGTTTTCTTTATCCAATCTCTTATTAATGGGTATTTAAGTTGATTCCATGTCTTTGCTGTTGTGAGTAGTGTTGCAATTAACATATGAATACATAAGTCTTTATAATAGAGTGATTTATATTTATTTGGGTATATACCTAGTAATGGGATTGCTGGTGAAGGGTGGGAGGAGGCAGGAGAAGAGCAGGAAAAATAATTCATGAGTACTAGGCTCAATACCTGGGTGATGAAATAATCTGTACAACAAACCCCCATGACACAAGTTTACCTGTGTAACAAACCTGAACATGTACTCTTGAAGTTAAAATGAAAGTTTTAAGAAATAAAAATATAAAAGATTCTGTTGTCCTAGTACCACTTCTGGTACCAATGACTGTATCAGTCAAGGTTGGTTCATGGAAGCAGGAGCATGATGACTATTATAAAATAAGAAGGTTATTCAAGTAATTAGACATTAAACAATTGTGGAAGGAGCTGGAAAGCTGGAACTTTCAGGGGAATGTTGAAGCTGGCATATCTGATTGTTAGAGTAAGATCTTTAAGAGAGACTGGTAAAGAAGTTTGTAAATGTTATTTGTTCTTCCCGGCTACTGCCTCTGTGAGTTTGCAACAAGGCATCTGATAGTGGGCCTGAGATTTCTTTTAGTGAGCAGATATATTCATTTTCTGTTTTCGACATTACAATTTACCTTAAATTTAGCAGTTTAAAACAGCACATATTATCTCATAGTTTCCATGGGTCAGGGGTCTGGGCACATGTTAGCCCACTCCCCTCCTTAGGGTAATAAAAGGCTATGATCAAGGTGTCAGCCAGGCCCAGGGGTGTCTTCTGAGCCTTGTGGTCTTTTTTAAGTTCATGTAATTCTTGGCAGAATTGATTTCATTGTCCCTGTAGAACTAATGGAGACTGTGTCTTCAGGGCCAGTAAGAAGTGAACCTCTTGACACTGCCTTTTAAAGGCTCCTATGATTATGTCAGACTCACTTCAGATAAACTTCCTTTTGATTAATTCAAAGTCAACTGATTAGGAGCCTAAAGGTGGGAGTGATATTCTATCATATTCACAGCTTCCACCCACACTCAAGAGGAGTGCATTTTTCAAGAAGAGTATACCTTGGAGCAAAAACCTTGAATCTGTCTTAGAATTATGCTTACCACTGTAGGAATAGCAGTTGAGACAAGAGCTGGATGTGTAGTAGAGAAGAACCTAGCCTAACTGAAATCTGCCAACACGCTGTGTCTTTCTCTCATTACTTTTAAACAATGATACACTTCAGAGCATAATAATGAGCGTAATAATGACTGTCGCCTTACTTTTTCCTCCTAGAAATCACTCCTCCCAGAAATCATTCAGCTCTGTCTGTCCCTAAGCCAGAACCTTACAGGCAAGGGTTCTGGGAAATGCAGTTCGCAGTGTAACCAAGTTGTCAATAGAACAACGCAGCATTGTCAGGGTGGAGAAAATTTATTAAATTTTACTGAACAGGAACACCTACTTCCCAAAGAATCTGTTGTATGTAATAAAATATTGTTATTGTTTTTATATGAGGAGGTTTCCTTCCTGTACTGTTCATAGAGCCAACCCACATGAACTGGCTCTTAGTGGAATGAAACCAGCCATTCTCTATTTATTTCAGGTATAAAGAATGATGTTTTCCACTCTCACTTTTATGATACAGCCAGAGAGAAATGAATGTCTTTCTAAAATAGAACTTCAATAAAATCAGTTTTCTATTTTATGCTATTTAAATGAACATTTGATAGCAAGAGAAGATGATTTTATTTGTAATGTTGAATATCTGCCGTTGTCTTCATAGTGTTTTTTTTTTTTAAATCTCAGGTGACTTTATTTCCGTCATGCTTATCATGTATAAGCAAGAGAAAGTTGCATTTACGCCATTGTTTTGGAGAAAAGGGGTTGAGTAAATAAAGCAAGCTATAAAATCAGCACAAATTAGAAAATGCCACAATATTCGATTACTTCCAAAGAAATTAGTCTGTATTTGGGGACAAATAAACTAGCACTTAGAGAGAAATGTGAGAAACTGGACAAAGGGTGGAAGAAGAGATGCAAGACTCATGATTTTGTCACAAATTTCCTGTGAGGCTTCTTTTAAGTTGCTTCACCTCTCTGAACCTTATATTTCTCATCTGCATTGCCAGGGCTGAGGACAGTGCCTGCTACATTGTCTCTGCTCAAGACCTGTTGAATCATTCAATCACCCAATCTACAGCTTAATAAATCTATAGAAGGCTTAGAGTTATCTTTCTGCCAGCTTTGATACTCTGTGATTCTGTTACTTCCTCACCCTGAGTTTATAGTTAGATTTTTATTGACCTTGGTTATTACTTCAGGACTTGAACAAAAGGCAGGACTTCTCAATGGGGCTGTCAGCTCAATGCTCCTTCATCCCCTAGAATGCCTTACATCTTGACAGCTCAGGTAGACTATGTCAATCTGCAGATACCAGATCAATTCTAAGCCTGTGGGGTAAATGACAATTTGAGTAAGCTCCCACTGCCTGCTTTTTCTACTCCTGTCTGAGGTAGTTACACAAAGTATAATCATAAAACCATGTCATCTCCGTCCCTTATAGATTGATCTCACCTAGGTCCTCTTAGCTGATTGTCATGCTATTCTCTTGCGATTCTACTCATCTTCCTTACAGCAGCTCTTCCAGATATTCTACTCCAACGTCTATCCCTATCCACCACTCACATGCTATTAAAATGTCCTGCCCTTTTCTCTTGTACACTAAAATAAAATCCTAACTCCCCCACTGACTTGGCCAAAGGGACCCCAGAAAAATCTTGAAACTGAGTTCCTGGTCATGATGGGAAGGGAGATCAGATATGCCTCATTGTACCCCCTTCCTTTTGTGGTTTAGACACAACAACTGACCAGCATTAATGTTAAAATATAGATCATAAGACTGAAATAACAGAATCTTTGCAGCAATAAAATACAAAATTATGAACACGGGCTGGGCACGGTGGCTCAAACCCGTAATCCCAACACTTTGGGAGGCCAAGGTGGGTGGATCACCTGAGGTCAGGAGTTCGAGACCAGCCTGGCCAACATGGAGAAACCCTGTCTCTACTAAAAATACAAAAATTAGCTGGGTGTGGTGGCAAGCACCTGTAATCCCAGCTACTTGGCAAGCTGAGGCAGGAGAATTTCTTGAACTCGGGAGGTGGAGATTGCAGTGAACGGAGATCGCCCCATTGCACTCCAGGCTGGGTGACTGAGCAAGACTCCATCTTAAAAAAAAAAAAAAATTATGAACAGGCTCTAAGGCCATGCCAGACAAGGGTTAAGTCATGCACCCCATAGTTAAATAATGTGTTCTAATTTCCATAAGGTTTTTCTTTTTCTCTGGCAGCTAAACAAGCACTGGCCTTGAAATAAGCAGTCTTAAAACAATTACAACTCTAGCTCACAGATGCTAACTGAACCTGTTTTACCAGCCATAACTGTAGCTGTTATTGGACAAGAGACTGATTTCAGTGACTTCTTTCCAGACAAGTAGACTAGAGGCTGGGCGCCGTGGCTCACACCTATAATCCCAGCATGTTGGGAGGCCGAGGTGAGCAGATCACCTGAGGTCAGGGGTTCAAGACCAGCCTGACCAACATCGAGAAACCCTATCTCTACTAAAAATATAAAATTAGCTGTGCATGCTGGCACATGCCTGTAATCCCAGCTACTCTGGAGGCAGAGGCAGGAGAATTGCTTGAACCCAGGAGGCGGAGGTTGCGGTGAGCTGAGATCACATCATTGCACTCTAGCCTGGGCAACAAGAGCAAAACTCGGTCTCAAAAAAACACAAAAAAGCCAAAGACCAAGATCTGATTGTAGTGGGTTACAGAGGTCATGCACTTGTGTGCTTCTGTGTCCTGAAAAGACCTTTGGACCTATAAGGCCTAATTGTAATACATTTAAATGTTAAGTCTCCACCCAGAGTAAACATAGGCCATATGTTACATGCATGCTTGTTTTATATGCATGTGTTAGGACCACCTTAATGAACATTTATAGCTCCTCCTGTAACCTGTTGAATACGTATGTTTAGCCAACCCACTTAACATAAAGTTCCTACCCCATCCCCTCCTCCTTCAAAGTACCCATCTCTGGTCTTGGCTAGAGACATACTTCCAAGTCTGCAGGATAGTCACCTTGCAGGCAGTAATGCCTTATAAGAAATGAAGTCTTCTTGTCCTTTAAAAATATATAGATTTTTTTAAGTTAGTACACTTCATCTCTTACTTGTTTTCCTCATCATCCTGATTAAATTCACCCTCATATCTCACAAAAAAATGGCTTACTCCTTCCTACTTTTCCTTTCTGCTTATCTCCATTGCTTTCTCAGCTTCAAATATCACATTGATACAAATGATCTCCAAATCTGAGTCCCGCATACAGACTTACTTCCTAATTTTGAACCCCACATTCCTAGGTATCTTCTAGATATTTTTCCTGAAGGTTCTGCCATGTCCTCAAAATCAGTATGCTTTAAACTGAAATAATCAGTTTTTCTCTTGTTCTCCCACTCATGCAAATGAATGATTATGCTTCCCATTACTCAGGATTGAAAATCTGGTATTCTTCATGATTCTCCCTTTTCCCTGTTCTTTCATTTCAAAATGTTGTCAAGCTCTGTTACTTCTGGTTTAATTCAAGCTGGTTCAGTGGCAAGGCACTCTGGGACCACCATATTGTTGAATATGGAAGAGGAGAGGAAGATGTAACATCAGAAACTATTGGAGTATCTGCCCAGCTGTAGAGGGCTGGCTTCATTGGAAGGGGTCCTATGGATCCTATGGCCCTTTATTAGTTACTACTATTGGATGTGGTAGACTCAGGCATATTGAGACCAATGTTAATATCCAGATTCTCTAACCAGAAGGCAGGAGAACTGAAAGGGCATAAACCATATTTGAAATCAAGTGTGTGGCAGCAGGAGTACAATTCCAGAACTCCATTTTTGAGGGACTAGTTTAGCTACTCAGAGCCCAGGGCTCCACTGACACAGGTTTATCTTCCTAAAGCACACTTCCATCGTTTCAGTTGCCTGGTCAAAAATTTTCAGAAGCACCACAGTTTTGACTAAATTGTATGCAAACCAGTTTGAAGCTTTCAAAGTTCTCATTTTGCCAGTACCAACGTCCCCTTTCTGGTTAACTGTTCACGCTTTGTAAATCGAAACTTGGATTATGATCTCAAACCTACTTCAGCAAATAGATGCAATAAGAAAAATAAAGTTTAGGTGATAGAGAATGAGATGGGTTGGAGTGTATAGTCAGGGAAGGCAACTCTGATAAAGTATCATTTAACAGGAAACTTGAAAGAAGCAAAGAGGAAGTCACCAAGCTATCTAACAGAAATGCTATTAAGGGCAGAGGCAATACCAGTGCAAATGCTCCCAGGCAGAAGCATGCTTGGGGTGCTCCAGGGTCACTAGGGAGGTCAAACAGGCTGAAGTGCAGTGCATAAGGAAAAGCAGGACAAGGTTACATAGGGCCTTTTGGGTGTGGTAGCCAAAAGCCCCAGTTATTTGCAGCAGTCCTGGTTTATGTCTATTTTCTGAACAAATGATTAATAGCACCTTTTTATCCTGGTGTAGTGAAACATGCCTGTAATCCCAGGTACTCTGGAGGCTGAGGCCAAAAGATCCCTTGAGCCCGGGAGGTCATTACTGCAGTGAGCAATGATCAAACCTCTGCATTCCAGCTTGGTTGACAGAATAAGACCCTGCCTTGTAAGATAATAATAACAATAATAGTAGTCTCCTTTTCATGCCCCAATATATCCTGGTTTGTGTAATAAATTGTTTGGTCAGCCTATTAAGAGGCCACCAGAGAATTCACCAGACAGTTTCTCTAGGTCTAATGATTACAGGATGAGAGGGTTTTTAATTACAGTTTCAATTGCTTTAACAAATATAAGATTGTTTATATTTTCTATTTCTCAATTTTTCAGTAATACAAAATTTTGTTTCTCTAGTTTATCTAAATTGTTAACTTTGTTGGTGTAAAGTGGTGTCCATAAAATCTACGTGATATCTTCTTTTTCTTCTTGATTTAATAATTTCTGTTTTCTCTTATTTTTTTCATTAGTTTTGGCAGGAGATTTTCACATTTATTTATCCATTCATAGCAACAGATTTTAACTTTGTTGATTTTCCTTATTCAGCATTTTTTTCTCATGTTATTTCTGTCATTCTTACTTTCCTCTACTTTGTATGGGTTATAATTTATCTTTTGTTTTTCTTTTTTTCTATTTTCTGCAGTAAGAGTTTTTTTCTTAACTTCTGGATAAAGTCACCAATTTTCATTTTTTCTAAGATATGCATTTAAGCTTTGACATTTTCTTCTATATGCACTCTAAATTTCATCCTGCAAAAGTTGTATGGTGTATTTTCATTATCATTTAATTTAAAGCACTTTCAAAATTGCATTTATATTTTCTTTGACCTTGGAGTTATTTAGACATGCATTGCTCAAGTTACTAAAACTTGAATACCTTCTAGTTATTTTTCATTTTAGCTTAATTTTGATGTGATCAGAACATACAGTTTTAATAATTTCAATACCTTAAATTTCTTTGACATTTACCTTTTGGCTTATTATATGTTAATTTTGATAAATACTCCATGTATGCTTGAAGATAATGTATCCTCTTATTGTGGGGTACACTCTTCTACAAATGTCAATTAAGTCAATTTTGTTATTTGTATTTTCTATGTCTTTCAAATATTGTTATTCTTTTATCCAGGTCTCCTATCAGTTACTGACAAAAGCCTGTAAACTCTGTCTTCAGTTAGATTCCCTAGATCCCAAGCCTGAGATGGGGATTCTTGGGAAGGTGATGTGTTGAGAATGAGGGAAGTGGTGTAAGTTAAGTGCAAAAAGCCAAGCAAGGGTGTGATATAAGCAGGAGACTGCCTTCTGCCTGATCCCATGAGGAGATCAAGAGCATGAATTGCAACACAAAGTAGGCACTACCTTGAGGCAAAACACCAGCCCACGGGTTGTGGGCTGCTGCAGGGGTTGGGAGTCTAGTTTCCCAGGTAACTAACCATCCTTTGGGCTAACGACACTTTATAGAAAGGGCACAGAGAACAGCCAGCATGCATAGTAGCTAGAGAATGCATTTAACAACCTGGTAAAGAGAGTCTGGGTGGTTCATCAATAAACCCCAATAAATCTAGGGGCCCTCTCTGGTTATGGATTTGCCTGTATCTCCTTTTAGTGAACTCAATGTTTATATTATATTTTTTGAATGCATGTTATTAGTACATACAAATCTAGAATTGTTCTATTTTCCAAATAATTATTTTATCATTAAGAAATGCCTTCGCTATGCTTTTTTTCTTAAATATACATTGTCTGATATATTAGTAAAGCCATTGAGGATTTATTTCTGTTAGTGACTTGATAGAATCACTTTTCCATTGTTTTATTTCCAGCCATTCTATATTGTGACTTTTAAATTATGTTTATTGTAGGCTGCATATAGTTGGGTTTTACTATGTAGTCTGAAAATCTTTTTCTCTTAATTGAAATAACTGTTTACTTAAATATTTTGAGTGAGATTCACAACATAAAATTTACCATTTTAAAGTGTACAATTAAATGCATTTAATACATTCACAAATTTGTACAGCTGTCACTACAATTTAGTCTCCATTTTCATCACCTTCAAAGAAGACCCCATAAAGCATTAAGCACTTGTTCCCCATTTTTCTATCCCCAGAAACACTGGCAACCACTAAATCTTCTTTCTGTATTTATGAATTTATCAATTCTGGATATTTTATATAAATGAAATAATACATGACCTTTTGTCTCGGGCATTTTTGAGTCACATCAATTATCAAGATTCATCTATAATGTGGCATGTGTCAGTACTCCATTCTTTTTTATGTCTTAATAATATTCCATTGTATAGATATACCACAGTTATCCACTCATTAGCTGATAGACATTTGTATTGTTTTGGCTGTTGTGAACTGGGTTGCCTTTTGGCCATTCTGAGTAGTGCTGCTATGAACATCGATGTACAAGTATTTGTTTGAATACCTGCTTTCAATTATTTGGTGTGTATACCTAGGAGTGAACTTGCTGGATGATGGTAATTCTGTTTAACTTTCTGAGGAACTGCCAAACAGTTTTTCTACAACAGCTGCACCGTTTTACATTCTCACCAGTAGTGTATGAGTATTCAAGTTTTTTCACATTCTCACCCCCACTATTATTTTCCACTTTTTTTTGGTCATTGCCACTTGGTGAGACATTTACTTTCAACATACATGCTAATATATTTGACTTTATATTTACTCTTTTACTATTTTTTAAAATTTTTCTTACATGTATAATGTTTCATTTTATCTCACCTCCTGGCTTTTCTTGGATTAAATATTTTATCACTTTATTTCTTCTTATTTATACATCTCACTGCTATTTATACCAAATAATTTACTATTAATTTGTGCTTCTCTGAGATGTTACAGCAATCACTTTTGACTTATTATAATTTAATACAAGTGAATAAATTTTCTAGGACCTTAGAACACTTTAACTCTACCTTTTGCTTTTTTGTTATTGTCGTCGTGCATTTTAATTCTACAAATATTTGTAGTGTTATTCTTTAAGACGGTAATATCTGACTGGATTTACTTAGATATTAACCCTTTCTGTCATTCTGTAATCCACCCTTCATGTTCATATTTCCATCTGGACTTAATTTTCTTACTGCTTTAGTATTTCTTCTTATGCTTGAATATACTCCCCTTAGTATTTCTCTTAGAGTGAGTATAGTGGCTACAAATTATCTCAGTGTTTGTTTTTCTGGAAATGTCTTTATTTCACTATTACTTTTGAAGGACATTTTTACTGATTATAGGATAAATTGACAGTCATATTTTAAATATTTAAAGTCTGTCATTTTGTTGTGTCCTGGCTTACATGTTTCTGTGAGAAATCAGTGGTAAATCTTACTATTGATCCTTTAAAGTATTATATCTTTTATTTTATGTAGTTTGCTTTTATTAATTTGGTCTTTATATCTTAGTATTTTTACTCTGTTATAACTAGGAATTACTTATTTGTATTTATCTTGCTTGTTACTTATAGCTGCCCTTGTATTCAATATATTAATGTCTTCTTATCAGTTTTTGAAGACTTTTGGTCATTATATTTAAATATAATGCATTTAAATATAATACATTTAAATATAATGCATTTGCTATCTCATCCCATTCTGGAACTGCTCTGTTTCATAAATTTATTATACTCTCTTTTTGGTATTTTCTATTCTGTTTGGTCCCTATTCTTCAGCATGACTATTTCCTTCTGATCTATCTCTTACTTCACCAAATGTCTCTTTCACTATATTCAATCTGTAGTAAAATCTATCCATTCAATTCTTAATTAATTCTAGTTAATTTATTTTTTATTTTGAGTTTCAATTTGATTATATTTATAGATTCCAGTTCTCTATGAAATACTACTTCTTGTCATCTATTTTATTGTTGATATTAATCACAATTTTAAAATCTCTGATAATTCCATCCATAGGTCTGTTTCTAATGTGTGTTTTTTCTTTTTTTCCTCTTCTTTGGTATGCTATTCATTTTTGACTGAAAAAAACAAACCCTATCTATGTATAGTTTGCTCCTGCCTAGAATGTGGCTCTCTAGGACGCTAAAATGACGGCCTCTGGTACTTTTAAGGGCTCTTATTTCTTGGAAGGTCTAATACCTCATTTGTCTCTGCTAAGCTCTTTGAGGTTGCTTAAAATTTTGCTTTACTTTTAAGCAGCTTTCTGCTTAACTTCTTAACTTTTATCCCTAAACAGCTTAAGGAATAGGTAAATAGGTTAAGTGGAAAAGAACCGTTAGCCTTTTTTCCTTATTCCTATTTTTTTTTTTTTTTTTCTGTCTAGGGTACTAGCCCATCAGGTCCTGGCTGTCTTTGAAAATCCAGACCCCAATTCCCATCTTCACATCCCTATCTTATGGCTAAAAATTCTGCTGACTTCTCTGTTTAAGAAGGACATTGATATGGCCACCAATAGGCAAATATCCCAAGAAGAAAATTAGTATGCAGACTGTTAGCCCACCTCTGTGTGACTTTCCTCCTTCAAAGATCTTAACTTTTCAAGTCCTTATTACCTTGGCATGTCCTTATCACATTCAACTGTGTGTGTGTGAGTGTACGTGTGTGTTGATTTGCTTGTAATTTTTATCTCAACTTTCTAGTTTATTCTGATGAGAGCCTCAGTCTGCTACACAATCCTCCATTATAGCAGCAAATTGATATATCTGAGTATATTTCAAAAATAAAGCTGGTAATATGGGTTGACAGAGTAGATGTGGGGTATGGAAGATAGTGTGTTATCAAAAATAATTTCTAATTAATTGTCCAGAGCTACTAATGAGAATAATAATGTTTATATTAACTGAAGTGAGAATGATTGTTACTGTTCATTTTTCATAGCCCAAATCAATGTCAGCCTGCTAAATGATCTCAGAATACCTCTGATTATAATAGTATCTCTGCCCACATTTTGTTTTTTTCTTTACAGTACTTGGTAGTGGTTATCTCATGCTGTTTTTGAATGGGGACTTGTGTATTATGGTTTTTTTTTCTAGATTCTCATCTACTACATGAATGACTTGAATAACTTATTTATCATCTCTGAAGTTCCCCCACTTGAAAATGGGCAAAATAATATTAACTACTCACAGTGTTGTTGTAAAGTTTGAGTGGGACAATTCATACTGAAGTATCTGATAAAATTCCTGAGAAGCAACAACAAATAAACATGTAATAGCTACAAAGCATAATGATTATTACCATTATAATCTGCTTTATCTTCCAATTTAGAATATAATATTCTGAGGACTCTTTTTCCATGTTAAACAGCCATGTATTTGGGTTGACTCTCTGCTCATAACCAGCCAAACTCACCCAATAGTTGTATTCCTGCTGCGTCACTGAGCATTGAGGCAGTCGTTCAGTATCCCCCTTTTCCTCCACCAACTACTTGTTCCCAGTACGTTTTCCCTTTTCCCTTTCTCCTCCTCCTCCTTCTTTTCTTTTTCCTCTTGTTATTCTGTTTTTTTTTTTTTTTTTGAGACGGAGTCTTGCTCTGTCACCCAGGTTGGAGTGCAGTGGTGCAATCTCAGTTTACTGCAACCTCCACCACTCGGGTTCAAGTGATTCCTCTGCCTCAGCCTCCTGAGTAGCTGGGACTACAGGTGTGCACAACCACACCTGGCTAATTTTTTGTATTTTAGTAGAGACGGGGTTTCATTATGTTGGCTAGGATGGTCTCGATCTCCTGACCTCATGATTCGCCCACCTCGGCTCTTCTTTCTCTTTCTTTTTCCTCCTTCCCCATCTCCTCCTCCTCCCCATCCTCTTCTTCTTGTTCCTCTTCCCCTTTCATCTTCCATCTTCCTCTTTAGTCTTTCTCTTTCTTCCTTCTTCTTCTTCTTCTTCCCCATGTTATTCCTGTGTCAGGCCTTCCATCAGATCACATATCAGACCTTGATTCCCATTGTGGATACTTGGGTTTGCCCCCAAAATTTTCTCTCCCCTATATTAGGTTCTCAGTTATTTCATATGAATTCTCAACACTCACTTCTCCAGAATCTAATTTTCATTCTAAAACTTGTTCATCACTGTCTTTCTTCTTAAGCCTGTGTTTGGATATGTGTGTGAGTGGGAATGTGTGGGAGTGTGTGTGTGTGTGTGTGTGTGTGTGTGTGTGCATACTGGTGTGAGTTTTTGGGGTGGGGGTGAAGGAGGATATTTTTTCACTATCCTACATGGGTTCTTGCAGATTTAAATTTTTAATAAATATAGGTCAAATGAATAAATAAGAGCTATTAGCAAGAAATGATAGGCTGTGATATATTTGGATCAGAGCATTTTATAGTCATTTTCAGTATATATAGTTCTGTGAGTTTAATGTATCTATACTGGACTTTTCTTGTTAAAATAAATATAATATGTATATTTATTTATAATTAAATATAAGTACATATTACATTATATATAAATGTACACACACACACACACACACACACACACACACACACACACACGGCCTGACAGTGGAGAAATCATGTGGCTCACTGTTTCCAATACAAAGCAAGTAATTCTGGGCCTTCTGTTTCTACTTTTTCAGATCTGTTTCTCTGTGGTCTAGTGTTTTAAAAGTTACTATGTTGATTCCTAGAGCCTTGAAATAAAATGCAATTTTGTGTCCTTTGGAGAAGCAGCATAAAAGACTTTGTGACATAAAACACAGGAAAATTTCCCCCAAATACTCTTCAAGTATTTCCGTTCCCACTTGTCTTCTCAAGAGTCACTTATACCAAATCCTGTTCCCATCTCTCTCATTGCCCCTCATGTCTGCTATCACTCATCAAACTCTGTCCACTCTTTCTACACTGCCTTTCTTGTGTAAATAAATGCAGCCCTGGCTTCTCCCAATCAATTATCTTCATTCTTTGTCTTAATTAGTGTCAATAAATGGGCGTGGGACCCCGTGATTTCAAAAGGCTGCAGACATTCTTTAGAAAAGACGATGGAAGAAATGGGGAGGCAAAGGGAGAATATTTTAATATTATTCTAGCATATTTTAATATTTTAGTATCATTAGTATTTGGGAAGCTCTTCTAGCACTTTTATAATTGCATAAAGCTGATCTGCATGGTTTGGAAAACCTACTGAGTACTATTTTGACCCAAGGGCAAATCATTGAATACTACTGTATATAAAAAAGTACAAAGGCTCACACTTAGATATACATAAAGTCTAAATTAATCTTACATATTTATAAAATTAGACAATATTAATGACACATTTGTATAACGTTCTTCGATGAACATGGGAATAGTAACACCAACCTAATAGAATAAAGTTGTAAGATTATATGAGGAAATTAATTCTTCCAACAAATGTTTATAGAGCATTTACTGTGTGCTTACTATCTGAAGATATAAAGATGACTAGAATTGGTTATAGCCTTCAAGGAACTTGTAGAATATATGGCAATCAAAAAACAGTACAATGTATTAAGGATTATGATTGCATATAAAAGACATAGAAATAATTTAAGGTGATTAGCTCTCATGGAGGTTTGGGGATGTTCTGTTGTAGACTTCATGCAAGTGATTACCTGCATCTGGGAGTTTGACACGTAGACAAACGATGGAAGGAAATCCAAGCAGAAGACACAGAAAATACAGAATTAAATAGAAACAGCTTGTTTTATTTAGGGACCAGCAAGTGGGTGATATTTTGAGAACTTCAGGTGATAGAAGCTGAGCTGGAGGAAATTAAGGAGAATGAGGCAGGAGCCAGAACATAAAGGTTGTCTTTGCAACTGAAAGGAATTTTGGCTTCATTACCTACTCAGTGGAGAGCTACAGGAAAGCGTCCTGGTCATTAGGAGTGATAAGATAAGGTTTATATTTTTATAATTATTCCAAGGCCATTTTTAATGGATTGCTTGGGTGAAGTCAATGAAATAAGTTACAAAGTCATTGTAATAATTCAGAAAAGACAAGTGTGAGAGACATACAATGCCTGATATATAGTAGGTGCATGATCAATGATGGCTTCTTTCCTCATTTGACAATTCTGTAGGTTAGTGATGGCAGGTGTCACTGTTGCCATTTTACAACTTGAGTAATTTAGTTGCTAGCTTAAGTGACTTTTTCTTCGGGACTCAAATAGTAAATGGCAGGGCCAGAGCTACTAATTTTGCACTTCTGTTTTCAGGGGGTGTTTCAGTGTCTGAGAACTTTGAGGATACAAATGAAAATACCAAAGTTTTAAGTATATAGAATATACATTTTCTGTAAATGACTTTCAAAAGCCTGAATAGGAATGAGATTCTTAAGTCCTGTCTGTTCACTCATTTAACAAATACTTTTGGAGAGTTATTATAATCAGGGAGCTGGGGACACAGTGAAGAAATGGACAAAGATCTTAGTCTATTTGAGCTTAAATTCTGGTAGGTGAGTGTTTTTAGAGCCCCCAACTAAATTGGGGTTCCAGTACCAGAGCAGCTAGAAAACCTGCTCTAATGTGAAATGATAGGAAGACAGAGGTGGCTGTTTACAGTGTGCCTTTCATGGAATACACTTTCTACCTGGCATTAATGCCTACTTGTCTCACCTGTGATCAGGGGCCCCTCACATAGAAACTTGTTTATACTGGCAAACATCCTTGTGGCTCTTGTCTGACCCATGCCCGGTTCGTACTTGCCTATCAGTCTGGCACTGGGCGCCTGACCTGACCTTGTGTTCTCTCCAGCATTTAAGGGGACACCTGGCTTAAGGTAGCCCCTGGTTCTTCTGATGGAAGGTGCAGAATTAACACCAACACTATATAAAATACATTCAAGGGTTTATTACTTGCAGATATTGGGCAGGGAGGGTGCAACGAGTCAAGTGGAAAGAGCAGTCCTCCATCCCTGAGTCATGTGAAGCAGAAATAAAGAGGCAGAGAGAAATAAAGACAGACGGAAAGAGACAGTTAGAGAGCAAGAGAGAAAGAAGGGAGGCGGGCAGGTGGGGGAGGGCAGAGAGAAAGGGAACAAGGCAACTAGCAGTATATATATATATATATATATATATATATATATGGGAATAGTGTGTTAGTGTGTGGGTTGCTTTACGTTCACAGTCAATGCCTGAGTTGTTTGTTCAAAGGAAGCAGGCAAAAAAAAAAAAAAAAAAAAAAAGAGGGAGCTCAGTGTCTTAGGCAGGAGAGACGCCTCCAAGTTCTTATGTCTTTGTTCATTGGCTTGAGCCTTTTGGGTGTAGTGTCCTCCGTTGAGTGTCTAGGCAGCACCTTTTGCTTTGGCATTTCCAGTTCAGTGAGTGAGATGCTCAAGAAGCAAATGAATACACTAATCATATAATTACCAAAAATTTTAAAAAACATAAAGCTATGCAACAAATTGTAAGATGGTTAGGGGAAATAAATGATGAAACACCTATTTGATAAGGTGTTCAGGAAAGATCTGTCTGAAGAAGTGACATTTAGAATGACTGAAGGAGAACAACTTGTGAAGATATAGAAAAAGGTCATCTCAGGAAGGCAAAAGGACCATCAAAGATGAAGGATTATCAAATATCATGACCCTGAGATGAACTATTTTATATAAGTTAAGGATCAGCAAGATGGTCAATGTGGGTGGTGCTGAATCAATAAGATGATACCTGAGAAAGAAGGAGAACACAATAAAGAGTTTGTACTTTAAGTTATTTTTTCCCTTTCCCTGAGCAAATGGATGAAGAGTGATGCTATCTACTGAAAAAACTTGGGTGAAGCTTCAGGGCAAAATCAAGACATAAGTTTGAGATACCTATTAGAAACCTAAGTAGAGATACTGAACCACTTGAATATATTAGTGGCAACTCAGAGAAGAGGGCAATGACAGCAATACAAATGCAGAAGGAATCAGCAAACAAAATGTATTTAAAGCTATGAAATCAGGTAAAATTATTTTGTGAATGAGTACATGTAGAAACAAGAGGGAAAGGGCTGGGGTCTAATAAAGTTTACATTTAGGGAAGAGGAGGAGTTCCTAGCAAGTAAAACTGAGAAGTAGCTAATGAGGAAGGAGAGACACCAGAAGAAAGGAATTTCCCAGAAACCAAGTGACTAAAGGGTTTAAGAAAGAAGAAACAACCAACTGTGTCAGATGTTTCCAGGAGGTCAAATAAGATGAGGACTGAACATTGACCAATGGATTTGAGAAGATGAGGGTTATATTAGTTACCTTGACACGTGGCTTTTGCAGAGTGATGGGGATGAAGGCCAAATGGAAGTGGGTTAATAGAAAAAGGGAAGTACAGAAGTGAACAGCATGATAGCACATATCCTGTCCAGGAGTTTACAGGGCATCTGTGAAGTAGAACTGTAGCTAGAGGGGGTCATAGGGTACTAGAGGAGCAATTTAGAAATGAGAGTTATTACAGACTACTTGTGTGATAATGAGAACGATGCAGTAGAGAGACAAAATGATGTGCCAAAGAGTGTGGGCAAGGAATGTCCTGCAGGATAAACTCATGCTGACCCAAGAAGCGACTTAAGCCTGTCAGCAAACTCAGCGAGGAGAAAACCAGCACCACTAATATTTATTGCAAGCATTCCACTATTTATTGCAATCATTGCGCTATCATGTGCAAGCATTCCACTAAGCTCTTCCCTTTGTAACACTTACAGCACAACTCCATAGTATAGGTATTATTATTTCTTCCAATTTATAGGTGAAGGAAGTGTATCTTGGAGGGTTCCAATGACTTGCCCAAAGTAACAACAGTAATAAATGGTAGAACTTAATTTCAAACCTGAGTCTGTCAGCTTGTGCATTTAATTACTCTCCTGTGTCGGAGCCAGAATTTCTGTCCAGCTCAGTGTGGAATACTTCTATGCAATCAGAAATTATATTTCCTACTCCCTGCTGCTGCCTAAAATTTTTATTAAAAAGATCAATGCCTTAGTAATAGTCTCACATCTCACAGTTTCGGTTAACGCTAACATCAGAGTTTCAAGATGCCCAGAAACTCAACCTAAAAGTTACTATTTCACAAAAATTTTCCTGAGGACAGGTTATTTGAGCATGCACCACGCAGTAGACATTTTACCATTTTGCCTGCACTTCCTCAACTTAATAAAAAAATTCTAATGAGCTATATTGAACTAAACACTGAGCTAGTTGGTGGGCATATGTAAATATAGAAGATGAAGTTTCTGCCCCCAGATGTTTCAAGCAGGAGGCATATTCTGGGTGGATAGTGTCTTCTCTAGGGTAATTCTCTCAACAGAATTGAGTTGGGATCTTTTAGGTCCCCACATGATTTATTACCAGCACAAATATATAGCAAAGTCTTAGATTTAGGGAGCAGAGAGAAAGGAGATAGACAGCCAATCTGTCAGAAAACTTTTTTTTTTTCAAAAAGAAAGATGATTGTTTAATTTTCTATCCATCCCAAAAAGAATGTGAGGAAGTTTGTAAAGATACAGAATATGAGTTAACATCATTAAGCACACAAATTAAAGAAAAGAAAAATAAGATAACATCAGGTCAAGTGTAGGGACTGAATACCTCCCATGAGTTGACAAGATTTGGCCAGAGGTGGGGAAATAATCCACATATAAATACCGTGCAGATGCTCTCTAACTGGATGGAAATGGAATAATTATGTTAATTTGTCCTTTTTTATACTCAGAGATGGCTTTTAATTCTTTTCAAGGATTCAGAATTAAAATATGTCCACATTATTTGGCCCTTGCCTCAATCTCTCCTTTCAGGACAAAACAACCCTCTAGTGTGACCTTCACACAGTATAGATTTCTCTCCTGAAGATCAGGTTAGCAGGCTGTCTTGCTTTTACACCATTCACGTGTGCCCACCTGGCTGTTGGGCAGATGTTCTCCTGTAGGGTACAAAAATCTCCCAACATTAAGTTTAAATTGCATCTCCATAATTGTTGTTTAAATGTTGGCATTCATTTTATGAGCTGATTTTTCTATGCTAATCAGTGCTCAATTCAAATCAGAACAAACAAACAATCACAACAACAAGAAAAACAGACCTATATTTATAGCTGGTGACTAAAATAGTACCATAAATCCTGACTGTGACTGACTAATTGCTTGAAATCTAATGCAGGACCAACAGAGACTCTTTCTCTCTTTGCACAGCGTTCATTGCTGTAAACAAAAGCTACTCTGATTTGTTTGGGAATCAATTTGATTTGAGAAGGCACTGGGGCTCTGTCAATAAGCAACAAACAAAATACAATTTCCTTTGAATGGAACTGGGATTATGCTTTGAGGACATTGCTTTTTCCCTTCTTAAGGGAATCGGGAGAATGAAGTTGGGAACTCTTTGCCAGTGGCAAAATATAGGAGCCAGTTGATCAGAACCTCTGGTGCTTTTTTTCAAACTGCTTGGGCAATAGAAATGAGAGAAAGGTTCCCAATTCTCAAGAATGTGATTAATCAAAGAATTAGAGAGATCATTTAATGTCATGGAGTGGGTTTGAAAATTTGGTGTCAAATGGTTTGGTTCTGATATAGATTTAGCACGGATATGGATCTAACCAAAACTGTTATGTGATTTTGTTTAACCCCAGGTGTGTTCCAAATCTTAAATTATTTTTGCAGCAAAAACTTGTTATAAGTAATTCATTTTCTATAGGGTCATTTTAGGGATTAAGTGGGAAAATATGTTTTAAAGTTTTGTAGATGATTAAGAGCTAAATAACAAAACATCCTATCTTAAAATATTGCTTTTAGTTGATACATTCTAGAATCTTCTGAACTCTCTACTCCAATTTTTGATAGAAATAGGTGGGTATTTGAATTCTATGGTTTAGAACAAATAGAAATTTCTGCTATTTTTGGCTTCAGGTTTATTACTCAATAAATTATGGATTTGCTATGGTCTTAAAGTTAGTTAGAAAAATTTAATCAGTGTAAAACACCAATTCCAAAGACAGTGATTTTCAAGCTCTTTTCCCGTTTGGTTGGCAGGAACCCAGTTCTTGAAGGGGTCTTTCATTTCAGCATCGGGTCCTCTAATAATTAAAGTGATGCTTTTGCAGCAGATCTTCCTTCACACCCACATACATTACTGGATTTTAGCACCAATCAAATAATGAGTCAAAAGAATATTAGATGTATTTCTGATTGTCCTAGTATGCGTTACAATTCTTCATCTTGATAAGAAGGCCTGGAGACAGAAGAGGAGAACAGAACTTTAGTTACAAGTGTCCCTATTGCTAAGATGGCTGCTGTGATTTAAAAAAAAAAGTCCTGGTCTTAGGCTGCTGAAATGTGCCAATCATCTTTTTAGGTTCAGCATTTATAGGGCAGTTTCTCCACCCATGATTTCTGGTTCAACATTGACTGCTTCGTGATATCTGTTCTCAGCAGTATGTGGTTTTGTTCCTTTAATGGGAATCTAGACAATTCTTTTTATAGCAATTCAAGTAAGCTCAGATATTACAGATACTTAGTCCTCAGCAATATAAGCTCAGCAATATAAACTCCAGACAGTAAGGGTAGAAGCAGGGAGAACAGATAGGAGGTGATTGAAATTATTAAAAATCTGTGGCAGAGCTTCTCAAATTTTAATGCGCAAAGGAATTATAGAGAAACTTGTGAAACTGTAGAACGTAGTGGGGTGAGCCTTGAGATAATGCATTTCTATGAGCTCCAAGATGATGCCGACACTGTTGGTTCATGGAACACACTTTGGGTAGCAAGGATCTATGGCGTGCCCATGCTTTTTTTCTGCGTCTGTGCCTTTCTCCTTTGACTTGACACTTTAGAGCAGTGGTTTTCTACTCAAGCTGCCCATTAAATCCAACTGTATTAAAAAATACTGGCTGGGCACGGTGGCTCATGCCTGTAATCCCAGCACTTTGGGAGGGCGAGGTGGGCGGATCACGAGGTCAGGAGATAGAGGCCATCCTGGTTAACATGGTGAAACCTCATCTCTACTGAAAATACAAAAAATTAGCCAAGCATGGTGGCACATGCCTGTAGTCTCAGCTACTCAGGAGGCTGGGGCAGGAGAATCACTTGAACCCGGGAGGCAGAGGTTGCAGTGAGCTGAGATCACACCACTGCATTCCAGCCTGGGCTACAGAATGAGAATCTGTCTCAAAAAAAAAAAAAAGAAAAAAGAAAAGAAAAAGAAAAATACTGATGTCTGACCTCACATCCCCGGAATTCTGGTTTAATTATTCTGGTGGAAGACTGAAACATGAATACTTTTAAAAAGCTCTCCAGATAATTCTAATGCACAGTCAGGACTGAGAGATCTGGTTTTAGTTTATCTGGCTTCACCATTTGATGCCACTGTCAGGTCTCCGTTGGATCCATGCTTCACAGTGTGCAAACAGGTTGTTACCCATCCAACTAAGCCAGAACTTTGCTGCAGTACTATGCTGCAGACCTGACTTGTCCAGCAAAGAAATTACGGCAGATGGCCACTATCTCTCCACTTGGGGTCCTTAACTCATCATGTTCCCACAGCATCTTTTTTCTTTCTTAAATTTTGCCACTTTTTTTCCAATATATCTACGTCTCCCTCATTTTGCAACTCAAGGACGGGGCCGTGTCATATCCATTTTTATTTTATCAGTATAATGCCTGGCATAAGCTAGCAATCTGTGCAGATACACAGAGTAAATGAAATGGATCGTTGTAGTGTGCTTGGTGGGCTTTCAGAACTTAAAATTCTTAAGTGAGGCATTAATGTATGGAATGTGGATGATATACATAGCTGCCTCCATTTGCCAAATATAGGCAAGAAAAACCTAGTTAAAAAATAAAAAAAAAAGACCAAAATAAACATTAGTTTATGTCACACAGAATTGTCCTCCTGAAAATTTCGGAATAATGTTACTCATATCATAATTTCTAGTACTTACTTATTGAGCTTACTATCATATTACTGGATACTTTAAAAAAGTATATATATAGTATGTATATATGTGTGTGTGTATGTGTATATATATATATATATATATATATATATATATTTAAGCTTCAAAATGACCATATACAGTACATGCTATTGTAACTCCCCTTTTTCTGGAAAGATAATTCTGGCATGAAGAGGTTACATTTGGTTTGAATCCCATTGCAAGTGGCAGAACTGGGATTTAAACCAAGCAGTTTGTGTCCAGAGATTGTATCCTAACCACTACACTACACTACACTACACTTTCTGCATACCCCACAGGCCACTGATGACCCGTCCAGTTCTAAAGCAAGTGAGGCTATTGAAGCAGGTATTTCCCTGATCCCTTCATGGGACTCGTAAAGGGGATGCCCTGTTTACTGAGCCCACAGCTCTCAACTCCTTGCAGGAGGCAGCACGTGGGCAAATGAGGTGAGTACTGGAGGATACAAGTGCTGGAGTGAGCTGGCCATGCCGGCACTGGCAGGAGTGAACTCCTCTCACTTGGACTCATTACGTTCCACCCCTCATGAGAAGGGGGTGCAGGTGAGCAGGTGCAGGAGCTTGGGCAAGTGCTTTTCGGCACCAGCAGGAGCCAATTCTGTGCTGGGCTTGTGACAGCATCTTGCAGGGGGTGTCTCCAACCCCCTGAAGCCCCAGAAGCAGTGTTACAGTGCTCTTGTCATTCTGCCATTTGCAGATGGCTTAAGCATTAACAGCTCAGTGGACCCTCTTCCTTTTCACGTGAGGTGACTGCCTTCTGCCAGCAAGGGCAAAGGGTCATTTACATCCACGCTCGTGGCCCTTGAGTTCTTGTCGGGCACCCAGGAGGAATGAGGTCACGTGAACAAATCGAAGGATGGTAAATGTGGGGGATTTTACTGCTGATGGAGGTGGCTCTCAGTGGGAAGGGGAGCTGAAAAGGGGATGGGGTGAGAAGGTAATCTTCCCCTAAAGTCCAACTATCTCTGGCTGGATTCTTATCCAAAGTTATGCCATCAAGCTGTCCCTCTGAAGTAAAGCTGCTACTCTCCAGTATCCAACCATAGTCTTCAATGTTCAGCTGCTTCTCCTCTCTGCCAGATGTGTCTGGAGTTCTAATAGGCACAGGATGGGGTCAGGTGGGGCCATAGGTGGTTTTGGAAAAAGCAACATTCAAGTGGGAAAACCAGGATGTAAGTTCTCACTTTGGGCCATGGTCTCAGGCTTGTCAGCTTAAGGATGGTGCCCTTGCCAGGGACCCGCCCTCTGCTGCCCAGAACTTTCCTGCCTCCTGTCCCTACCACTATCACCCTTATATTAAAACACGTGCTCCTGTTTTGTTTTGTTTGTTTTTGATATTTACTGGTTATATCTCATGTTATGCTCATAATTAGCTTTCATCTTAATTTTTTAATGCCACAAAATCCCCTCAATTATGTTCTTGTATATTTAATTACTCTCTATAATCTGAATTTTTACATCAGCTTATAAATAACCTTGAAGCTCTAGAATTAAAAAATCAATAAAAAATAAAAATCCCTCTCTGAAATTCATATTTGTCTTCAATTGCCACCCCATCTCTCTCATTTTCCCTTTATTCTTATTACAGTATATTATTTCCCTTATTCTTATTACAGTATATTATTATAATTATAGTTTATACCCATTCTTCACCTGTGATTTTATCCTTAATTCAGTGTAGCCTGACACCTACCCTCATCATTCCATTAAAAACCATTCTCATTCTACCACTTGTGACTTCCATACTATTAATCTCCTTTAACCCCATTAATTTTCAGGACTTACATTATTTGATCTTTCAGAAGCTCTGACAGTGTTATTAAAACACTCTTTCCTTTGATTTCCATGATGCTTCATGATTATGATTTTTATTCTGCTTCTCTGGCTGATTATCATTCTTCTTTGCAGACTCATCCTCATCTACGTAGTAATTAATGGAATTCCTCAAGCTTTACTCCTATGCCCTCTTTCCCCTTAATCATCTCTTTGTAGATGATATTCTCCACCTGCATTAGTCTATTCTTGCAATGCTATAAAGAAACACCCGAGGCTGGGTAATTTATAAAGAAAAGAGATTTAGCTGACCCACAGTTCTGCACGCTGTACCGGAAGAAAGGTGCTGACATCTGCTTCTGCTGAGGCCTCAGGAAGCTTCCAATCATGGCAGAACGTGAAGGGGGATCAGGTGACTCACATGGAAAGAGCATGAGTCACAGAGAGCGGGAGGAGGTGCTAGGCTGTTTAAAAAACCAGCTTTTTCCTGTGAACTCATGGAAGGAAAACTCACTCATTACCACGAAAATAGCACCAAGTCATTCATGAAAGATCTGTTCCCATGATCCAAACACCTCCCACCAGGTCCCACTTCCAAAAGTGGGGATTATATTTTCAACATGAGATTTGGAGGGAACCAACATCCAAACCGTATTGCCACCCTAAGATGTTTTTACCACAATATTTGGGGTAGACATTTCTTCTGAGCTCCCAATAGCCTATTTGGACAAACTTTTTAATGTTTCAGGAGTCCATCAAGATTAGCATGCCCCATGCTGAACCAACTGTTTTCTCCATGTATCCCCCTCTTCAAAAAAAAAAAAAAATTACAATGGGTGGTACCTTATTCCATCTAGTTATGCAATTCTCACTCCCAGAAGTTGTCGTTATCATTCTTCCAGCATTTCTTTTTATTTCTACCACTTCTACTTCCTAATTGCTATGTCTACAATAATTCTCACATATTCTTTTTGTTCTCCACACTGGAGATTTTAAAAATATATATATATTTTATTTCATGTTATGAATAAAATATTTTATCTTAAAAGTAAACCTGATCATGCCACCAAAACAGAGACCAAAACAAACAAAACTTCCCTATTCCTTCCACTTTCAGTTAAAAACACTTCTTATAAGTCTTAGGACAAGGACCAAGTTCCTCACCATGGCCCAGGAGTCTGTGATGTTTTGCCCTCACCTACTTCTGTAATCTAATTGTGTAATATTTCTCTCCTGCTCATCCCCTACCATATGCCTCCACTTCAGCTGCATTATATTTCAGGTATATTAGTCTTCAACTTCAACAATCCCCCTTATTCCTCCTCCACAGAGCTTTAACCTATGCTGTTTTTCTGAATGGAGCACTGATTATTCCTCTTCTCCTCGCAAGTTACTATTTGCTCTTCAGGTCTCGATTCATCATTATTTTTTTTAAGAAATTAATCCCTAATATTGCTTACTAGGTTACATTTCTCTACAATATGATCTCATAGTACTCTGTCTTTTCCATTTTTAGCACTGATCCAAGTTTAATGTAAAATTAAATTTTTGTCAATATCTGTCTTCCTCATTAAACTAGAAGGGTCATGAGGAGAGAGACCATATCTATGTATGCTTATTTTTATTCCCAACACCAAGCAATGGCTGGTACAAGGAGTCACGAGAAAGATATTTTTAGTGGTTGAAAAAGTGTCATTCATACTGACTATTGTTAAGATTATTTAAGGCTTGCTGTACTTAGGAAGGTTTTCTGCACTTAGGAAAGTTTTCTGCTACTTGATTTTTTTCCACTTTGTAGAAGTCAAATGTTATTCCAGCCTTGATAGTTTTTCTGAGGCCCCATACAATGCTTATTTGAAACTTAACTCTTGATTTTCTCAAGTACTTCTTTATTCTAAGTTACACAAAGCTGTATTAGTCATCTAAATGTTAATATTGACCCTTGAAAATCACTTTGTCTTCCCCACTACAGAATCTAGCACCCTCTCTTCACCCTCTCAGCCTAAACCCTGTGCAAACTTCCTCTCGATTCTCTTCTCCAGCTGACAAGCTGGTTCTGGGGGAGATGAAGAACATGGAGACGAGGACTTTTTTCTCCTTTTTCACATTTTGGTCAGTTGACAAGTATTTGAGTCTGTGTCTTCGCTTTTCTATTTATGAGTGATTCTGGGAGATATTTAATAATTTTTCAATCATTTCAGTCTTCTTTTTCTTTTGTTTTTTAATTTTTTATTTTTATTTTAAGTTCTGGGGTACATGTGCAGGATGTGCAGGTTTGTTACATAGGTAAATGTGTGCCATGGTGGTTTGCTGCACCTACCAACCCATCACCTAGGTTTTAAGCCCAGCATGCATTAGCCATTTTTCCTAAGGGCATTTCAGTCTTTCCAGGTGATTCTCCTCTTCTCTCCCCTGCCTGGCACACACAGACTCACACGTGTCTGAGAGGCAGAGATTCATCACAGATTCTTACCTGTGGCAACAGATGCTCACTGCAGAAATCAGCTTCAGATTGATTCACATAAGACAATCATCCTTCCTAAGACAGAGTTCCCATAGTAAGAGAGGAGAACACGTTCAAATTAGAGTTGAATAAATAAAAATGAAGAGTGCAACAAAGAGAGGACCACACATGTAAGAACCACTCAGTGAGTGTCAGAGCGTCATTGTGGCAAATAACATAAGAGTACCTAGTTCAGCCTTCTTCTTCTATCGATTAGGAAATGGAGGCCAAAAGAGTTTGGAAAATTTGCCCCGTAGCAAAAATAGCTATTTCAGGAGCAAGAATCTTCTGTGTTCCAGGCTTATTCAGAGACAAGTCACTGCATGCCTATAGGTGTCTATGACATTGCCAGCCTCTCTGGATAGTGTCCCATTGAAAATTTCACTGTGTCTCATCTTTGAACTAAAGTTATTTTAAAACGTCTGAAAGGCAAACAAATCTAAATGGTAACTTTCCTTTACATGTTTCCTAGAAGATCTTAGAAGTTATTTTTGGTCCTATCCTTGGTCCACACACAAAGTATCATCGTATGTATTTCTACTGGGTGAATATTTCTAGTAATCCTTGAACCAGTTTTCACCTGACATTGGGCATTTAGTTCTAAGAAGTGGGGCAAGGCAGTATAGAACTAGCTATAATTAAAAAGGTGGGAAAAAGATGTTTTAAGTGGCTATAGGGGAGTAAAGAAGACATGTCTGTGGCTACCTGACATTGGTTATTTGTTGTTATAGGTAGGAAATGACCAAAATCTAGAAGACAGGCTGTTGGTCTGTAATGACTGAAGTTCAGTTTCTAACTCTATGAGATTAGATGCTATTTTTCTCACCTTCATTCTTTAACATTAAAAATCACTAAGGAAAATTTCTGCGTACATTTCAGAGGATGCTATTTTTCAACAAGTATTCGTAAAGGCATGTAATACATGAGGTGCTTTTATAGATGCCTGATATCTCCCTTCCCTTCTCCCTCTAAAACAGTAACCAAGATAGATACAGGCTTACTTCACATTTTGCTCATATTTGAGCACATGGAAGCAGCTTTCAGCCTCTCTCTGGCCTGAAGGAATTATCCTGGCTTCTGCATCCTGCATCTAAGATGTACAGTAAGAACTCAATAAATGGCAGAATTATTCTGAACAGTTACATTGAATTCCTAACTTACTAAATTACTTCCTGAAAACTAGATTCGTGCCTGTATAAAATACTGCCATACATCTCTATCCTCCATTTTTCTTGGTGTATTCGGTTGGTGCAAAATACCCATATCTATGTTCCTGCCTGCCATGACCTCAGTATCCCCCAATAACCTATCCAGAGCCATCCATGGGCTAAGCTGCCTCTTGTTGCCCATCTCTAGGGTCTCCAAATAGAAAATTATTTTTCTTAGACGAGATATCCTCCCCTTACCAATAGTAAACTTTTCTCTTTTTCATTTTTGATACCTGGTCTATTCTATGGACGTGTCAAATTAATAATCTCATGTTCTTTCCAGTGTAGAAGGCCTTCCATGGCAAGTCATATCATGAGCTAAGCCACTTGTGGATTGCCTAGGCAAGCAAATCTCTTTTATCCTGATTCATTGGTTTTGACTCTTCATGTTCAATCAAGGGTCTGCCTGCCTTGCTGCTGATTCTATCTCCAATCCTGGCTCTTCCCAGGGCAAACTGTGGCCTAGCTCCTGTGACTGCTTAGGATATTATGGAAAACCTATAACTACAGAGATAAGCTAATTGACAATTTATGATTTTCAAAGTAAACCATATTATTAAATTTTGGCCCAATTCCTTCATTGACACTAAGTGCTTGATCATTCAAAATATTTTTTCATTTGTTTTAAGGCATCAATAATGATACTGATCAAAGCCTTCCAAACTAATTAGATCAAGTGACATCCATCTGGATAAAACAAATTACAATTATGAGGTTTATGCTGATCAATACTAAAACCAAAAGAAGATATTATTAGTGGAAAGATTGTTTCACTGGCAATATGTATGAGACATTGAGGAAGTCAGATCACTTGCCTTGGGCAATCAGAATAATTTAGAATCAGAGAGTTGGAATAAACCTTGAGCATATTATAATGAGACCTCCTCACATCTAGAGCATCCTTGATGGTGGCCTGAGAATGCAAAGCCAGCAACGACAAATGACAGGTGGCCATTCTCTCTGGTACGTGTGTCTCAAAATTGTCAAAACTATAAGAATGACAAGAAGGAAAGGAAGTTTTACAAAGTAATCCCATTGACTTTTGAGAGCAACTTAAATTCAGATTTTCAGGTAAGAAAGCTAATTTCCATAGCAGTTATTATATATAGTTTGCCAAAAGAATTATTTAGGATAATTATAGCTATACATACCTGCTGTATGCCAGACACTGTATTTTTATAACCCTCACAGAACACTATGAAGTAGGTATTAACAGATCCATTTTATAAATGAAAAATCAGATAGGCCAGTAAGGTGAACTTTGTCTAGAATTATTCGTCTAATAAGTAGGAAAAAAAATGGATTTGGACCCAGAAATGCCTGACACCAGTTCTATGGTCTTTTCGAAACACTTTGCTTTTCTTCATTTCATTCAGAAAGCCATGCTTTTTATAAGTTGCTTCTGATTTCAACTTAGGTGATAACTTTTATCATCCAGGCATTATATGATATATTATACAAAACATTTTGTTTCAAAATAGATGGCTATTTATGTGGTGATCTGGGGAAACATTATTTCACCTGAATTAGGCCACAAGCATATCACTGTCACTAATGTAATGATGAGAATACACAACCGATACAAATTTGAAGACAAGGAAGCCAGGAAGGGTGTATCAATTTGAAAGATGTGTTATTTTGTATTGGATGTTAGAGAAAACAAGAAAAGGGACAAACGGCTGGCAAAGACTGCTTATAAGCTGCTATGAGATTTTTGCTGTATTTGAAAGGAGTGAAGGAAGAGCTTTTTCGCTGAACAACTGTCCATGTGGGTGGAGTCAGGAGTGGTTAGTTTTGAAGCATCTTAGTTCTAAGGCACCTACACATAAATCTGTCTCATTCTTCTTACCAGTGACTGAATTCACTTCTGTTGTATTTCAGCCAAAGAAAATTTTAATATCTATAGTGGATTGAGTAGTGGCTCAATTGAGTTCTGTCCAAATCCTTATCCTCAATACTGTGAATGTGAGCTTATTTAGAAATGGGGTGATATGGTTTGGCTGTGTTCCCACCCCAAATTTCATCTTGATTTGTAATCCCCATAATCTCCATGATCCCCACGTGTCAAGGGAGAGACCAGGTAGAGGTAATTGAATCCTGGGGGCGGTTTCCCCCATGCTGTTCTTGTGATATGAGTTCTCATGAGATCTGATGGTTTCATAAGTGTTTGATACTTCCTCCTGCATTCATTTATCGCCCCCTGCTGCCTTGTGAAGAAGGTGTCTTGCTTCCCCTTCGCCTTCCACCATGGTTGTTAAGTTTCCTGAGGCCTCTTCACCCATGCAGAACTGTGAATCAATTAAATTTCTTTCCTTTCTAAATTACCCAGTCTCGGGCAGTTCATTATAGCAGTGTAAGAACAGACTAGTACATGGTGTCTTTGCAGATGTAATTATGTTAAAAATCTAGAGATGAGATCATCCTAGAATTAGTGGATCGGCCCTAAATCCAATGAAATGTGTCTTTATAAAAGACAGAAGCAGAAAAGACAGAGGAGAAGAAAGACAAAGGAAGAAGCTTGTAAAGGCAGAGGTGGAAATGAATTGTACTGCCACAGGCCATGGAACAGCTACAGTGACCAGAAGCTGGAATGGGCAAGTGAGAATTCTCCCCTGGTGCACACAGAGGAGTCCCACCAGCATCTTGACTTCAGACTTCTAACCTCCACAACTGTGAGAAAATACATTTGTGTTGTTTTAAGTCACCCAGTTGGTGGTAATTTGTATAGAAGCCTTAGGGAACGAATACAAAGTCCAAATAAAAATCTGTCTCCCTCAAATCTTTCTATTCTTTGCTCTGGCCAAGAGGGAGTAGATCCTTCACCCTTCTCGTAAACTATATGCAAGGTCGTTATGCACGAACTGAAATGTATTCACACTTTACCATGTCAGCTTGAAGTTCTCAATTCCTGCAATAAATCTGACCATTAAGAGTTTAAACACATAGTTAGGAAAAGCCAGACAGAGCCCTGGGATCACTTTTCCAAATGCTTTTTTTCTTATCCATCAAAGTCCACTGCAAAATGCTGTGTCTATAAAACCCACGCCAATATTTCTAGGAATGAGAGTAGCAAGAGAATGGACTACTCGCTTGGATTTAACAGGTGGGTGGATCTGTAATCATTTGGGAGTAACAATATTCTCAATAGGTTCCCTTCTCTAAGTTTTATTTTAGATAATATAGTCAGAGTTGTTAGTTGATCAGATATGGTATGATTTTGTATATTGTGGCATGAAAGATAAACTGAACTGTTTCTACTGCAATAGCCAATCCCATTTTTTGGTAAGCATTTCAGCTACCCAGGAAAAGTGTTTTCCTGCTGATAAATTTAAGCATAGAACTATAAAATACTGGCTGTTCCTTCCCTCCACATGCCTTCTTCACTTGCATTCCTAAACAAGCTGCACTCCAAATCCCATGTCTGCTTAAGCACCCACAACTCTTAATGGTGACATTTTAATAACTGGAGGTTTTGGATAAGGGGAGTTTTGGCAGAGGATTCAGAAGTTTCGGTTTTACCCAATCTTGAGAAAATGTCAGGTGCTGGAATGGATACAACTATTCCATTAAGCTCAAACACTTAAATGCATAAAATTAGGGCAATTTTTTCCTTCCTTTTTTTTGTCAATGTCTTATACAATAGTACACTTTAAGCTTTTTCATTGAAGTATTTCTATGCTGCCATTCTTAGATTCAGGTTCAACTAATATCTATTAAATATCTATAACCTCCCAGACAAGGTTGGATGATTTACATACTTTATCTCATTAAATCCTGGAAAATAACAATGTAGAGGCAGGAATTATTATCCCTTTTTATCTTTACAGCAGATAAAGAAGCTAAGGGACAGAAAAATTTAATTACTCATCCCAAATTTACCCTGAATAAATCTCAGAGCTATGACTCCAACTCTGGTCTTTAGATCTAAATTTATTATTTATTTCCCATTTCTTTTTGTTTAAAAAGTTGAATTGGTCAAGCATTTCTTAATATGCCATGTATATAAATTCAGGTATTCTGAATGGGCATTATTTCAGAGTAGCATTTACCATGGCAGTAACTGCAGAAAATGAGTTCTTCAGAGTAAGTTATAGTTGAAGATCATTATGTACAGGGAAATTTAATTTTACAAAAAGCCAAATTGGCCTTCAAACTGCAAGCATTTAAATTTTAATGTGCTAATTTTAATTAAGTTTAAATTAATGCTGCTGGGCTTAGTAAACTTAAAGAACTTCAAATGATACCCCCAGAAGTTCTGAAACATCTTTCTTATTTGTCAAAACCTGCCTTCCAGCAGAATCCCAACTCATGCCTTCACAGAAATTGCTTACTCTTTGCTCTTTCTGAATCCATTCTATCATTTATCCATTTGTTATGAAATCTGATTTGTAACTGAATCTTTGTCCAATACTTTATCAGAGAGAGCTATGAACTCTGGGATTATTCATGATCTTAAATAGTGCAACTGAGTTCTGCTGTCCTCCCTTCATTTATAGCTGGGCTGTGTCTTCTAGGTTTGCTCCAATTCATGGTGCATCTTGTTACGTATATCACAACTGGTTCTTCAGGGATGAAGGTTTGACCCCCATTTCCACCTTGCAAATTAATGCTGAGGGAAAGACCTGAGAGCCTAGTATCTCATCCTCCAGAGTTTCCAGATTCTGTGTCTGGATTCTTGAAAGATACAGTGTAGATGTCCTTTAAAACCCCAAGTGGAGGTGGAGCATGGAGCCTGATCATTCAGATTTGAAGGTAGCAGAAACACTCTGGAAGTTGTTAGAGTGAAGAGCTTTAGAGTTTTTAGATTGAAGACTCTAGAGAACTCTGACATTTAAACTCCTAATGTCAGTTCCTGTAACAGGAAATTTTTCTTAAAACTGCCTCAGGCGAGGGTGGAGCCAAGATGGCCGAATAGGAACAGCTCCTCTCTCCAGCTCCCAGCCCCAGCGACACAGAAGACGGGTGATTTCTGCATTTCTGCTTGAGGTACCGGTTTCATCTCACTAGGGAGTGCCTAACAGCGGGTGCAGGACAGACAGTGAAGCGCACTGTGCGCGAGCTGAAGCAAGGCGAGGCATTGCCTCACTCGGGAAGCGCAAGGGGTCAGGGAGTTCCCTTTCCTAGTCAAAGAAAGGGGAAACAGACGGCACCTGGAATATCGGGTCAGTCCCATCCTAATACGGTGCTTTTCCAACGGGCCTGGAAAACGGCACACTAGGAGATTGTGTCCCGCACCTGGCTCGGAGGGTCCTATGCCCACGGAGTCTCGCTGATTGCTAGCACAGCAGTCTGAGATCAAGCTGCAAGGCGGCAGCGAGGCTGGGGGAGGGGCGCCCGCCATTGCCCAGGCTTGCTTAGGTAAACAAAGCAGCCAGGAAGCTCAAACTGGGTGGAGCCCACCACAGCTCAAGGAGGCCTGTCTGCCTCTGTAGGCTCCACCTCTGGGGGCAGGGCACAGACAAACAAAAACTCAGCAAGAACCTCCACAGACTTAAATGTCCCTGTCTGACTGACAGCTTTGAAGAGAGTAGTGGTTCTCCCAGCACGCAGCTGGAGATCTGAGAACGGACAGACGGCCTCCTAAAGTGGGTCCCTCACCCCTGAGCAGCCTAACTGGGAGGCACCCCCCCAGTAGGGTCAGACTGACACCTCATTCAACCGGGTACTCCTCTGAGACAAAACTTTCAGAGGAACTATCAGACAGCTGAATTTGTGGTCTCACGAAAATCCGCTGTTCTGCAGCCACCGCTGCTGACACCCAGCCAAACAGGGTCTGGAGTGGACCTCTAGTAAACTCCAACAGACCTGCAGCTGAGGGTCCTGTCTGGTAGAAGGAAAACTAACAAACAGAAAGGACATCAACACCAAAAACCCATCTGTACATCACCATCATCAAAGGCAAAAAGTAGATAAAACCACAAAGATGGGGAAAAAACAGAGCAGAAAAACTGGAAACTCTAAAAAACAGAGCACCTCTCCTCCTCCAAAGGAACGCAGTTCCTCACCAGCAATGGAACAAAGCTGGATGGAGGATGACTTTGATGAGTTGAGAGAAGAAGGCTTCAGACGATCAAACTACTCTGAGCTACGAGAGGAAATTCAAAACAATAGCAAAGAAGTTAAAAACTTTGAAAAAAAATTAGAAGGATGGATAACTAGAATAACCAATGGAGAGAAGGGCTTAAAGGAGCTGATGGAGCTGAAAGCCAAGTTTCGAGAACTACGCGAAGATTGCAGAAGCCTCAGTAGCAGATGCGATCAACTGGAAGAAAGGGTATCGCTGATGGAAGATGAAATGAATGAAATGAAGAGAGAAGGGAAGTTTAGAGAAAAAAGAATAAAAAGAAATGAACAAAGCCTCCAAGAAATTTGGGACTATGTGAAAAGACCAAACCTACGTCTGATTGGTGTACCTGAAAATGATGGGGAGAATGGAACCAAGTTGGAAAACACTCTGCAAGATATTATCCAGGAGAACTTCCCCAATCTAG